>NW_015167648.1:119601-133614 GCF_001447785.1 Gekko japonicus
CTCTCGCTCCCAGGCAGCAGCAGGAAGACACCTCTGATACTTCCTTCCCCGTCTCCTCTGTGTGGTGAAGGGGAAAGTGCTGCCATGAGGACTTTTCAGGTAATGGGGGAGGGGGGGTTGTCACTGCAGAGATGGACGGCGATCAAGCTTCTTCAGGCCCATAGCTACAGTGGGGCATTTCAGGGCCCTTCCCCCTTAATTAAAAGTACCACCCCACAAATAGCCATGCTAGAAACCTTATTTTTTTTTTTATAATGTTTTTATTTTAAACAGCAGAAAACAATCAAAACATTGAACAACAGTGGAACTAGGCATAGTTATACAGAGACATAAAAAATGTTAAGAGGTTTACATACTGTGAAATAGTTTGTAATACTTTTCGGGAACATTGAATTTAGATGATTCAGCATTAAACATAAACTCAAGAAAGGGAAACCATTTCAAATGAAGATTAGAGTTCTCGTGGTTAAAGATTAGCATTAGCAAGTACATCAGAAATTTTATCCATAATATAGTAGTCCCAGATTTTCAAACGCCAAGAGGATAGTAATAACTTGTTGGGGGGATTTCCAACTACTGGCGATATAACCACCTTAGCAGCCATCAGTAAGATCGAAATAAGGTCTTGTCTAAGTTTAGGGATATGGGAATTGTTCCAATAATCTAAAAATGTAAGGTCAGGTTGCAATGGGATCAAATAACCTGTGATATCCTTGATAGATAAAATTACCTTGGACCAAAATTGCTGAACATGTCCACCAACAATGGATGAACGTACCTCGTTCACCACAGGATCGCCAGCAGTGCGAGGGATTCAATGTGGATATTTTATGAAATCTCGTAGGAATGAGGTACCACCTGGTAAGGATTTTATAGCTTTGATTTAGAAACCTGATTTTTGAGGAGAGGCCGCTGCTGCTGCCTGCTGCTGGCGGCGGCCAGGGTGAGAGCATTGCGTCTGGCCCTCGGGCTTCCCTCTCCCTGGGGGGGGGGGGTGATGGGACCCAGGAAAAGACAGCTCAGAAGGCATTCAAATGCCCTTTGAGTTCCTTTTCACAGGGCAAGAAAGATGTTGGATATGTATTGAAGGTGCCACTCTTGAGTGCCCTTCTAAGCTTGCCCTGTGGAAGGGAACTCAGAAGGCAATTGAATGCCCTCTGAAGGCCATTAAATGCCCTCTGGGCTGTTTATCTCTTTATCAGAAAGCTGAATACAATCTGGGTGACTGGCAAAAAGAAAAGGTAGAGGGGAGGACACTAAAAACCTCTGTGTCTTCTTCAGCACCCAAGAGGGCAAGGCCTGGCCTTCCTACTGGCTCAATATCAGCTTGCTTTTGTGTAGACAAACGTTCCTCTCTGTGGAAGGGCCTTCCTCCCAGAGGTCATGCTTTTCACTTCTGTGTTGGGGAAAGGAGGGGGAAGCCAGAGCAGAGACTAGGCTGGCAGTGCCCTGTGAGTGCCGCCCACCCTTCTGCCCCCAGGATGAGCCCAAGGAGAGCAGGGAAGGGAAGGCCTCAGAGCAGGTAGAGAAAGAGGTACTTTTCTCCCTTTCTCACAATACGAGAGCTCGTGGGCACTCCATGACATTGCTGAGCGGTCAGGTTAGAACGGATAAAAGGAAGTACTTCTGCACCCAAAGAGTGAGTCACACTTGGAATTCACTGCCACAGGAAGTGGTGGTGGCTACAAGCATGGACGGCTTCAAAAGGGAATTAGAAAAGCATACGAAGCAGAGGTCCATCAGTGGCTATTAGCCACAAGGCATAGATAGGGGCTCTGGGGCAAGTGATGCTCTGTCTTCTTGGTGCTTGGTTGGGGGTCAACAGTGGGAGGGCTTCTAATGTCCTGGCCCCACTGGTGGACCTCCTGATGGCACTGGTATTTCTGGCCACTGTGTGATACAGAGTGTTGGACTGGATGGGCCTTTGGCCTGATCCAACATTGGCGTCTCTTATGTTCTTATGCTCTGATCCCCTCCTGGCTGCCACTGTTCAGAAACGGTTTCAATACCCATGTTGCTTTTTTCCTCATGGATCAGTGCTGGAAAGAACTGCATTCTTCTTCTTCTCCTCCCAGGGCCCCGTGTCCTTTGAAGAGGTGGCCGTGTATTTCACCCAGGAGGAGTGGGTCCTGCTGAGCCCAGCTCAAAGGGTTTTCTACAAGCAAGTCATGCTGGAGAATTTTGGGAACGTGGCCTCTCTGGGTAAGGCTCCCTGTCTCCTTGTCTGGCTCCTCCATGCTGTGAGGTGTGACTGTGACTCCTTCTCTGCTCATGGTAATGAAGTCACCGTTGAGGAAAGACGTGGTTAGTCCCTTTTGGTCAGCTCTGCCACCCTGTCTACAGCTCTGGCCTGTGTTCGGGGTCACCATTATATCAGAGGAGGGCTCGTTATGTAGCAGGAACTCCTTTGCATATTAGGTGACACACCCCTAATGTAGCCAATCCTCTTAGAGCTTACAGTAGGCCTTTGTAAGAAGAGCTCTGTAAGCTCTTGGAGGATTGGCTACATTAGGGGTGTGTCGCCTAATATGCAGAGGAGTTCCTGCTACTCAAACTCATTTGTTACAGGGGCTGAATCTGACATAAATGTCAGTTTATCAGGCCAGGCCGTGTATGCCATAAAATTTAATGCCAGTTACCAGAGCTGTTTTACCACTGACCGTGACTCACACCCATCACCAGCACCTAACTGATCACTTTTTGCTTAATCGGCACAAGACGTTTTGCGCAGCACAGAGAGCTGCTGCCTGACAAGCAAGGTGCAACAACCAGAGGCCCTCGTGGCTCTTTAAAGACTAGCACATTTCAGAAGCTTTCGATGAGCAGGAGCACGCAGGGCTGCATCCCATTGCTGCAGGTGCAGCAACCAGAGACAGGTGGCCAGACGGCATCAACCAGGGGAACCCAACAAGCCCTGCCTTAAAAAAATCTGCTATGGTCAACAGGTTTTGAGGAGGGGAGGGGGGGTAAGGCAGCTGCATAATCCCACACCAACTGGGTGACCATGGGTCAGTCACAGTTCTCTCGGAGCTGTTCTCTCAAGAGCAGTTCTCTCAGAGCTCTCAGCCCCACGTACCCCACAGGGTGTCTGTTGTGGGGAGAGGAAGGGACAGAGATTGTAGGCTGCTCTGAGACTCCTTTTGGTAGTGAAAAGGGGTGGGTATAAAAACCAACTCTTCTTCCTATCAGTGTTGTCTTGAGTGTTTTCACAATCATCCCTTTGGACTGATTTGTCCTGAACGGGCGACTCTTCAACTCCTATTGGCTCCCCTCCCCGGGATTAGTTTGAACGCTGCTTTTTGATATTAATTTCCAGCAGCCTGGTTCCCTTTTGGTTCAAGAGAAGCCTGTCTCTTTTGTACAGATTCAGGGGGGTATTTGTGTTGGTCTGAAGCAGCAGAATAAAATTTCAGTCCAGTGGCATCTTTAAGATCAACAAAATGTTATTCTGGGTATAAACTTTTATGTGGAAGTTCATACCCAGAATAAATCTTTGTTCGTCTTAAAAGTGCCACTGGCCTTAAACTTTGTTATTTTGTGCAGGTTCAGCTTCTTCCAGAACATTCCCTAGCGCCTAAGAAATCTAAAACTTTCCTCCCAGTACCACTTCCTCATCCTCGCATTGAAACCCCTGATCTGTGCCTGTCTAGCTGGCCCTGTGCATGGGACTGGCAGTACTTCTGAGAATGCTACCTTTGGGGTCCTGGCCTTTAACTTCCTGCCTAGTAACCTATTTTTCCCCCTCTTCACTGGAATGGAGCTGCTCCCCTTCTCTGATTGGCCAGCGCCAGCTGAGTAAAACTATATGAACAGCTGAGTGCTGAAGGGAGGGAATTAATTCCATTCTAGAGTTGTTCTGTCAGTTGGAAGCATTCTGAATTCAGACGGTTGGTTTTTGACAGAGTCGTTTGGAGTCAGTGAGTCTGACAAAGTCAGTCAGACAGATGCACCTTTTGAGTGAAAGGAAATGACTCCTTGCCTTAACTGTTGTATTCCTATCTTGAGGAAGAATTCAATATAAGAATTTATTTATCTGGAGCACTAACACCACTGCTCTGGTGAAGAAGGCCCAGCAGAGGCTCTTTTTTCTCAGACTTTTAAAGAAAAATAACTTGAGTGAGAAAATACTGATGTCCTTCTATCGTTGCTCAATAGAGAGCATTTTAACATACTGCGTCTGTGCCTGGTTTGCCAGTACTGCGTCTGTGCCTGGTTTGCCAGTACGGCTGTGGATAGGAAAGCACTCCAGAGAGTTATCATAACAGCCCAGAAGATTATTGGCTGCCCTCTCCCGTTCCTGGAGGAATTGTATAGTTCTCAATGCTCGAAAAAAGCAAAGAACATTCTGCAGGATTTGTCACACCCTGAACACTCCCTGTTTGAACTGCTGCCTTCGGGTAGAAGATATAGGACAATTAAAACAAGGACAAACAGATTAAAAATAGTTTTTATTCGAGAGCTATTATTGCTTTAAATGCTGTATGAAATTGGAATTTAGGTGACATTGGTGGTTTAAGTTGCAATGTGAACCTTAAGGGGAGTTATGGGATGGTTGTGAATGGTTGTGTGAGTGTATATGAGTATGGTTCACTGAAATGATTGCATCTTTAATTTCGTTGTACTATGTACAATGACAATAAAGTATATTATTATTATTATTATTATTATTATTATTATTATTATGAATTTAAGTGTCAGCCTAAGCTGAAGTCTGCATTACACAGACACCAGAACTGGGAATGAGAATTGGCAAGGGTGATTGGGTAGTCTGCTGAAACTCCCTTTCAAGCCAAAAGGAAAAGGGCTATCTTCTGAGGAGAAGAATAATTCCTGCCCAGTTTCACAGGGGGTTTTGCTCTGAGGAGGACCCTGGTCTGTTATGAAGGGAAATGGCTTCACACAACTCAGGAAACAGAAATAAACTGTGGTTTCAAGAAAGGAGTGGGTTAGGTGCACAAAGAAAGATACCATCTCCAGGAAACCTGAACAGTCATAGGAAACTCTATGAAGAAACATTGTTACTGTAGCTAAAATACTAAGTAAAATGCCTCTCACTCTTAAAGATCCAAGAAGAAGAGGATATTGGATTTATACCCCGCCCTTCACTTGGGGACTCAGAGTGGCTTACAAACTCCTTTCCCTTCCCCTCCCCACAACAGACACCCTGTGATGTAGGTGGGGCCGAGAGAGCTCTTTCAAGAATGCTCTTTCAAGAACGGCTCTGACAGAACTACGGCTTGCCCAAGGTCGTCCAGCAGGTGCAAGTGGAGAAGTGAGAGAATCACACCCGGTTCTCCCAGATTAGAATCCATGTACTTAACCACTACACCAAACTGGTTCTCCAAGAATATATGAAAGTAAGCTTCAACAACAATACTTTGCCTGTTAAAAGAAGTATTAACAAAAAACCAAAACAGCTGCTACACAAAGCGCTGCAAAGACTATATATTGATACACAAAAATGACAGGTAAGTATTATACAAAAAGTCCTTGTTAAGAAGTCGTGGAGATGTAGAAAAGTTGACAAAATTCCCTGGAGTACACTTCCGTTTTGTGATTACTTCTTCCGAACCGTCAAGTAAACAAAATCGTGTCTTCTATTCATTCATAGATTGCAATCATTCAGAAAGATAATAAAGCAGATCCTAGATTCATCATACATGAATTAAGCCTTCAGCAAATATGCCCATTTTTAATGTTATCATGTATGATGGATCTAGGATCTGCTTTATTATCTTTCTGAATGATTGCAATCTATGAATGAACAGAAGACACGATGTTGTTTATCTGACGGTTCGGAAGAAGTAATTATAAAACAGAAGCGTACTCCGGGGAATTTCGTCAACTCTTCTACATCTCCACGACTTCTTAACAAGGACATTTTGTATAATACCTGTCATTTTTGTGTATCAATATATAGACTTTGCAGCACTTTGTGTAGCAGCTGTTTTGGTTTTTTGTTAATAGCTTCATTGTAGCCGTGACCTTCGGTGTTTGTTAAAAGAAGTGTAGCGTGTATTACCAACAAATTTTACCTCAGCATTTCCAACCCCTGACTACATCTAATCAGTCCCTCTTGTTAAGTAAAATTGTTATTTCTGTTTGAATGTTATACCATTTCCAGTGCCATTTGAATGGGTAAAACAGGAGGGCTCCTAATTTTCCCCATCAGGTACCTGGTCTGGGCCAAAAGCCAAATTAGATCTGTATGACAGGGAAGGACAGGCAGACTTTCAAAACCACCCATGTTTCCACACTGCTAGGGGCTGCTCAGTCACAGCAGGGAACTAGCATTTGGCGGGAAAATCTGTCCATCATATTTGTTTCTGAAGTCTTTCTAGTACCTAATTTCTCCAAATCTCTGTTCCATTCCAGAGATTACCTGTCTGGCTGGGGAATAGAGGACTGGACCACCCCATTGGCTCTTGCTAGACCTAGGAGCATTTCTAAAAGGGCTTAGGCAAGGCTGGAAACTAGTTGAATTGACCTCTCCCCTCCTGCCTGTTCTCTGCGCAAAAAGAACAAAAAAATTATGGTGAAGGGTTTGCTCCATTCAAACTTCCAAAGAAAAAATTCAGCTCTTCAGAGTTGCCTATTGTGTCTGGAGGGTTAGAGCCCAGCTAGCTTCAAATTGCTGAATGGATGTACACAGAGAAGAATTATAATCTTGTCCTTTGTTTCCCAATAAAAGGGCCAGTGACAGCCAAACCTGACCTCATATCATGGCTGGAAGGAGAAGATGAGCTGTTCACCCTGTTCTCCGAGGAAGAGGAGGGATTGGCAGGTCTGTGGTGCGACTGTGTCTTGCTTGTGCTTCCTTCCAAGGGCTGGTAGATTTCTGTAGCCGTGAACATATGAAAAGGAGAAACTTCCTTTTTCCAAGTCCGGTCCCATTTCCCAAGTCTAGCTGAGTAGTGTCCCTCAGATTGTCCACGGTCTTTGAAAAGGATGTTTCCCACCCTGTATTCTCTGTGATCCCTTGAACTGGAGATGCCAGCATTGAACCCAGGACCTAGTGCATGCAAAGGACATGCTTTGCCACAGAAATATGACACAAAGCAACTCCAGATAGCTCTCAAATTAACATGTTTGACTCCCCCCTCCCTCCCCATTACAGACCAATGTACAGGGCAATGTTGAACTTGATTCTGATGGGCCTGCCACATAAACATTTGTTAGCCATACACAATACCAACATAAAATTCAGCAGAAGACAGCCTTGCTTTCCTGGGGTATTTTAAACCCTCATGAAGATTCATGTCCTCACAGTGTCAATTTCACATTGCCTGGAACAGCCATTCAAGAAACTGGTTTAGTTCCTCAAGGAACATTCAGAAGTGGTGGTGGGGGGCCTGCACAGAAGATATCCTGCATACGGGGGGGTGACGGTTGGAGGGACATCTGTACTCTACAGAGGATAAGAGGACAAGTCATTCTCAGAATGGCAGGGAAGACTTCCTTGGTCTTGCACACTCTACCAGAGCAAGCTTATTTCATTCCTTAATTTTTGTACTCCATTTTTTACACAATGCGCTCATACTCAGCTTCTTTTCCTTTCAGCTGGAGGCGTGCAAAGAATGCAAATAGGGAAGAAAAAGCATAGATGCCTGGAGTGTGGAAAAAGCTTCAGTCACAGTTCAAGCCTTGCTTACCACCGGAGAATCCACACAGGGGAGAAAAAATATAAATGCCTGGAGTGTGAAAAAAGCTTCAGTCACAGTTCAAGCCTTGCATACCACCGAAGAATCCACACAGGGGAGAAACCATATAAATGCCTGGAGTGTGGGAAAACCTTCAATAGTAGTACACATCTTACTTCCCATCAAAGAATTCACACAGGGGAGAAACCATATAAATGTCTGGAGTGTGGGAAAAGCTTCCGTCAGAGAGGTAGTCTTACTTCCCATCAAAGAATTCACACAGGGGAGAAACCATATAAATGCCTGGAATGTGGAAAAAGCTTCCGTCTGAGTGACAGCCTTACTTCCCATCAAAGAATTCACACAGGGGAGAAACCATACAAATGCCTGGAGTGTGGGAAAAGCTTCAGTCAGAGTGAGAGCCTTAATTCCCATCAAAGAATTCACACAGGGGAGGAACCATATCAATGCCTGGAGTGTGGAAAAAGCTTCAAAAGTAGTACAAATCTTACTTCCCATCAAAGAATTCACACAGGGGAGAAACCATACAAATGCCTGGAGTGTGGGAAAAGCTTCAGTCAGAGTGAGAGCCTTAATTCCCATCAAAGAATTCACACAGGGGAGGAACCATATCAATGCCTGGAGTGTGGAAAAAGCTTCAAAAGTAGTACAAATCTTACTTCCCATCAAAGAATTCATACAGGGAAGAAACCATATAAATGCTTGGAGTGTGGAAAAAGCTTTACCAAGAGTAGCAATCTTACTTCCCATCAAAGAACTCACACAGGGGAGAAACCATATAAATGTCTGGAGTGTGGAAAAAGCTTCAGTCACAGTTCAAGCCTTGCATACCACCAAAGAATCCATGCAGGGGAGAACCCATATAAATGCAAGGAGTGTGGGAAAAACTTCAAGAGTAGTACAAATCTTACTTCCCATCAAAGAATTCACACAGGGGAGAAACCATGTAAATGCCTAGAATGTGGGAAAAGCTTCAGTAAGAGCAGAATTCTTACTACCCATCAAAGAATTCACACAGGGGGAGAATCCATATAATTGCCTAGAGTATGGAAAAAACTTTGGGTGAAAGGGTAACCTAATTTATCATGGAAGTTTCCACCCAGGGTAGAAACAATGCTTAAATCCATAATCTTAATCCTGTCCTGAAAATGATCATATAAACAATTCTCTTCCTGTGGATTGCTAAAATTGTGGGAGCCTTCCTGACCTCATCAAGCTGGCCATTCCTTCATGAGGCAGCCACAAAAGTGAATCCTTTTCTTTCCATCACCATCAGTCTCACTATTATCTTTGCTAAAATAAAGAAAGTGGTTGCCACAGATTAAAGCGCAAAAAGTGGTCCTATAGATCTGTAAGACATAGGCCCTGAAAGCCTTTGCAGGTAACGGGAATTATTATGAAATGAACTGATAATCTAAACAGTCACCAAAGGAGCAACTCAGCTATGTATCATGTGTGTTCTGTACCTGACCCTGAATACTGTTGACCCACCACCTTGCCAATGTGGGGATAAGGGGGCTCACCTTGCAGTGGCTGACCTCCTTCCTCCAAGGTCCAAGACGGAGGGTGGCGCTTGGGGGGGGGGATGATCTCAGCAACACCTCCTGGAATGTGGTGTACTGCAAAGAGCGACTCTCTCACCAATGTTGTTTAATATCTACATGCGCCCCCTCGCCCAGATTATCTGGAGGTATGGCTGGGCTGTCATCAATATGACCATGACACCCAGCTCTATCTAGAGAGAGAAGAGATTGGATTTATACCCCGCCCTTCACTACCAAAAGGTGTCTCAGAGCGGCTTACAAACTCCTTTCCCTTCCCCTCCCCACAACAGTTCCCTCTAAGCAGCGGAGTCCTGTGAGCAAATATTCTACTTCGTGAGCTACTGGCCTTAAAGTTGTGAGTGAGCAATTTGGCTACTGCATAAATTAGTTTGCTCTGGAGCCCTCCTTCCTGAGCTATGACAAAAATGTCTGAGCCAGAGGCTAAAAAATGGTGAGCTAACACACTAACTCAGTTTAGAGGGAACCCTCCCTGTGCGGTAGGTGGGGCTGAGAGAGCTCTTGACAGAAACTGCTCTTTTTCAAGGACAGCTCTTATCAGAACTACGGCTTGCCCAAGGTCGTCCAGCCAGGTGCAAGTGGAGGAGTGGGGAATCAAACCCGGTTCTCCCAGATTAGAGTCAGCGCACTTAACCACTACACCAAACTGGCTCTACTGATGGACACCCACCTGGGCTCTGCCCTAGAAAATCTGGACAGGGCATTACAAGCTGTGGCTGGATGGTTACAACAGAGCAGGCCGAAATGGGCTCCATCGAGGACAGAGGTCCTGCACCTGGGTCACAGGGGACTGGGATTGGGAATTAGGCTCCCAACCTTTAACGGGGCCCCATCGGTGCCAGTGTCGATTGTGAAGAGCCTGGGGGTGTTCCTGGAGGCCCAGGTCACTGCTTCTGCCAGGTCTGCCTTTTTTCATCTGAGATAGAACAGGCAGTTGGCCCCATATATCACCCCCTGGGATCTGTCTGCAGTTACCCATGCAATGGTCACATCCAGATTGGATTATTGTAATTCTCTCTACATGGGGCTGCCCTTGGCTCTGCTCTGGACGCTGCAGCTGGTGCAGAACACAGCAGCACAGGTGTTGACTTCATTGTCTGTCCACCTTGTGCTGTGTGAACTGCACTGGCTGCCTATCGAGTACCAGTTCCATTTCAAGGTGTCGATGCTTACCTTCAAAGACTTATACGACCAGGGGCCTGCATATCTGCGATACCACCTCTCTTCCTATGAGCCCTGAAGGGCTTTATGATGCTAATCAGCATCTCCTGCTGGTCCCAGGGAGTCTGTCTCGCATCGACTAGGGCCAGGGCATATGAGGTAACACCAGTAAAAATTTCCTGTTTTTGAAAATTATTATTATGTATATTTAGTATATACATTTGATATATAATAATCTGGCCTTTTTCTCCTTTTTTCGACAATTTTAGAAAGCAACACCTGGCTCTATAGAGATTTTTTTAATACATTCATTTCTGGATGTGTGTTATTGTACAATAGGAATATTGACGACTGAGGAAGGCCCGAAGGGGCCGAAACGCGTATGGTCTATTGGTCAAAAGTTTTACCCATCAATTGGACATGTATAACTATCAGCTCTGAATGTAATAAGCTTTGAGAGTTGGATATTTGGGAAGAGTCGGATGCTGGGAAAGATTGAAGGTCAAAGAAGAAGGGGACGGCAAAGGATGAATGTAATAAGCTGAAGGTAATAAAATTTAAGAGTTGGATATTTGGAAAGAGTCGGATGCTGGGAAAGATTGAAGGTCAAAGAAGAAGGGGACGGCAAAGGATGAGATGGTTAGACAGTGTTATCGAGGCAACGAACATGAAATTAAGCAAACTCCAGAGCACAATGGAAGACAGGAGGCCCTGGCGTGATGTGGTACATAGGGTCGTGAAGAGTCAGACTCAACTGTGCGACTGAACCACAACTTTTGGACTATTTCTTTTAACCTTCTGTATATTTTATTTATGTGTACACCATAATAAATATTTGTATTTTTATAACAATTTGTTATGTTGTTGAAGGCTTTCACAGCCGGAATTCATTAATTGCTGTAGATTTCCCGGGTTGTGTGGCCGTGGTGTTGGCATTGTAGGACCTGACGTTTCGCCAGTAACTGACTGGCATCTTCAGAGGTGTAACACAGAAAGATGGAGTACTCTGTGTCAAAAGCTTTCTGGAAGTCAAGTACTCCATCTTTCTGTGTGATACCTCTGAGGAGGCCAGTCACAGTTACTGGTGAAACGTCAGGTTCTACAATGCCAAGACCACAGCCACACAACCCGGGAAATCTACAGCAACTAATATATTTGTTAGCTTGACCCTCTTAGATCACAAGGGCCCCTGAGAGGCTGGATGGGGTGGTGGTGTTCTTCTTCCTGGTGGGTTCCAACCCAGTTCATACAAACTAAAGTTTTAGGAGGGAGGTACGGCTTTTAAAAAATTGAGTATTCTTGGTTTTAAAATTTTGCCCATAAGGATTATTTCTTGGTATATGTTGCTGTCCTTTGGAGTCAGAAATCTGGAGGGATCCCTTGAAAGGAAAGCCAAAGCCTACTACATTTCTATTTGGATAGTCCAACTGGCTTTGGCAGCCAAGAAAATGAACGTTACAGCTGTGTCTAAAAGCTGAACAAACTGTTAATGGCATATAGTGAAGGCATTTATGGGTTTTTAATGGGGTTTTAAAAGTTTTTAACAATATGATGTTCTTGCTTTTGTCGTAGTCGTTTCGATCCCTTCAGTGTGCCCTAATTGTAATGGACTTTGGCCTTATACAATAAATGTTATGCTATTGTGTGGCTAGGTTCAAACTGGAGAAAGGAAATAAAAACAGGCTGCCGCTGCTGCTCTTATGGCGGGGTTGGGCTCTGGTGCCCTAAGGGGATGGGGAAAGAAATATAAGGCTGGAGGTCTGCAATGCAGTTCCCAGGCGAGAGAGGAAGGCAGGATGCAGTTAATTGGAGGGAAGCTCCCCTTCTCCCACAGTTCACATCCTTCCCCTTCCTGCAAAGAAATCCCCGAAGAAAGAAGAGCTGGTGAATAAAAACTGGAAGGAGACAGGAGTAGGAAAGGAACTTCCTTGTCTTTTTGGAGTGTGTGTGTGTGTGTGTGAGAGAGAGAGAGAATGAATGAATGAGAATGAGAATGGGTCAGGGCAGGGGAGCAGGAGGAGGCCAGGAGACAATGGAGAAGAGGAGGGCCCCTGCATTCCTGGCCCCTCTGTTGCCAGACTGTCCCCAGTGGGGCTTGTGGAGAGGGGAGAGTAAGTCTTCTGTCTTCCCCCTTCCCCTTGGGAAATCCTGGTCCTCTGAACTGTGGTCTTCTTTTCCCCTTCTCGGGCTGTGTGGGAAGGGGAGGGTCCCCCCAGGCTCCCAGGGACGATGAGCCGGAGAGACAGGATCTTTTCGAGGTCAGCAGTGCCCAGGGGCTGGAGGGAAGAGACAAGGCCCCCATCTGGATGCCCAGAAGACTCTGGGCAGAAACTTTCTCCTTGCAGCACTAGTTTTCTACCTGTGGGGGCTTTTCCCATGATGCAAAGAAAGAGTTATGGTTGCCCAGTTCAGCCCTGGACTCTCCCACCTCCTCCTTGACCCAATCGCTCCTGTTCCAGCCCTTCATGTTCTCCTGACCTCCTGACACAGATCAGTCTCTGGGGTGGGGGGGTCTTGGCATCCCTCAGAGGGGAGGGGGGAGTGCTGCGGACAGGGCTTCCCTCCATCCTTATTTCTTGCCCTCCCAGGCAGCAGTGGAGAGCCAACCCGGATGCCTGCTCCCCCATCTTTTCCATGCAGTGGAGGGAAAAGAGCCACCCGGATGCCTACTCGGGTTAGGGGGAAGACCTGCAGCAAACGGTTCCTCCAGTTTGGTGTAGTGCTTAAGTGAGCAGAATCGGGGAGAACCGGCTTTGATTCCCCACTCCCCCACATGCAGCTGCTGGATGACCTTGGGCAAGCCACACTTATGACAAGAGTTGTCCTTGAAACGGCAGTTTTTGAAAGAGCTGTCTCAGTCTGTTGTGGGGAGGGGGAGGGAAAAGAGTTTGTAAGCCGCTCTGAGACGCCGACTGAAGGATGGGTTTATAAATCCAATCTCTCTTCTCTTCTCTGAGGCTCAGTGAATCGGACTCCTGGACCTTGATTCTAGCCACATCGCTCACATGTGCAGGAAGACAATATTGGTTACCAACCTCCAGGAGGCGCCTGGAGCTCTCCTGGAATCACAAATGATCTCTCCAATACAGAGACGGGAGGGGGAAGGCTGAGACTTCTTTGCTCATGCGGCCCCTTTCCAGTGATAGAAAGAAATGTTGTGTCCTCTTCTGGAGAGCCAGTTTGGTGTAGTGGTTAAGTGTGCGGACTCTAATCGGGGAGGACCGGGTTTGATTCCCCACTCCTCCACTTGCACCTGGCTGGATGACCTTGGGCAAGCCATAGTTCTGATAAGAGCTGTCCTTGAAAAAGAGCAGTTGGTGTCAGAGTTCTCTCAGCCCCACCCACCTCACAGGGTGCCTGTGGTGGGGAGGGGAAGGGAAAGGAGTTTGTAAGCCGCTCTGAGACTCCAAGTGAAGGGGGGGTATAATTCCCATCTCCTCCTCTTCTTCTCCTTTCACGGGAAGTAGTACTGAGGAGAGCCCCTGTGGCTCCCAGGATCCCCGTCTAAAGCCGCGTGGCGCCCTCGGAAGCAAGAAGAGAGCCAGCAAAAGGCAACACATACACCTGACACCAAAGACAACAGCCTCCACCGGCAGTTCCTTCACTCTCCTGGCTCCCGGCAGCAGGAA
>NW_015167648.1:133830-137843 GCF_001447785.1 Gekko japonicus
GAGGCTGGGACATCTGGGGGGGTGGAAGGGAAAGGAGGGGGGGGGTCGAGGGCAGACCCCGATCCAGGAGAGAGAGAGAGGGAGGGTCGCCCCGAAGTGTGCCTCACCACCACCACCACCCCGCCTCCGCCCTCTCTCCGGGATGCGATGCACAGAGGGAGCCCCTCCTTTCTTCGGCTTCCGCCTCTTCTCTCTGCAAAAAGGGGCTTTGCATTTGCTTGGGGATTCCTGCGGCAGGAGCCGGGAAGAGAAGAAGAAGAGCTTGGATTTACACCCCGCCCTTCACTACCCAAAGGAGTCTCAGAGCGGCTTACACACTCCTTCCCCTCCCCACAACAGACACCCTGTGAAGTAGGTGGGGCTGAGAGAGCTCTCCTTGAGAGAACAGCTCTGACAGAACTACGGCTTGCCCAAGGTCATCCAGCAGCTGCAACTGGAGGCGTGGGGAATCAAACCCGGTTTTCCCAGATTAGAGTCCGCCCCCAAACTGGCTAAGTAGGGTTGGCCTTGGTTAAGATTCAGATGTGAGACCACCAAGGTATTCTCCAAGAGCCAGGGAATGGCAAGCCACCTCTGTCCCTGCCCTCCCCTAGATGACCCAGGCTAGTCCAAGCCCAGCGCATCTCAGAAGCCAAGCAGGGCTGGCCGGGGTTAGGTGGGAAACCTCCAGGCAAGTCCGGGCTGCTCTGCAGAGGCAGGCAATGGTAAACCAACTCTGAAGAAGTCTGCATGCACTCAAAAGCTGATCTCCAGTATTAACTCTTTATTTTCCCCCTATTTTTAAATACATGTATGTGTAGGCATGTGAGTGCACCTGGAAGTCATGTTGACCTCTGGTGGGTGACCCCTACCGGGGGCCTGGAGGATATTCAGAAGAGGTGGCTGAATAAAAGCCTGCCCCCACCTCCCATCTCTGGTATTCCAAGGAGGTCTCCCATCCAAGTACTTGCCAGAGTCGACCCTGCTTAGCTTTCAGAAAGGGGACCCGCCTAGGCTATCCAGGACAGGGCCCCAGAATTAAACTGTGCTGGTCTTAAAGGTGCTCCTGGGCTCACACTTTATTCTGTTGCTTCAGGCCAACACAGCGCCCCACCTGAATCCACCTCTGTTAAGTTCTAGCTTTGAAACCGAATATGGGGTCACTGAATGGTTTTCCAGACTACAGATATCCGTTCCTCAGGAGCAAAGGGCTCTTTTGGAGGGTGAACTGTATAGCATTATACCATGCTGAGGTCCCTCCCCTTTCCAATCCCTGCCCTCCCCAAATCCCCAGGGATTTCCCGAACTGGAATGGGCAACCCTAACCCCCAACGTATTTTTCCCCCTCTCCCTTCGCCCTAAGTGAGCCCTAGCATTAAGACTCACCACAAAACTGGGTATCCAGAGAAGATTTCAAACTGATATAAATAAAAAACAGAATTTGGTTTATTTAGAATGAACCAAGGGGAGTCAGATAAGAAATAACGTGTACATTTCAGTGCGTTGCCAAGTACGGTAACTACATAACTAAAATATTAGGCTCATTTCCCCTCCTTTGAACATGATAGAGTTGCTCAAACATTTCCATCTGAACACACATTTTGTTTTATTTTATTTATTTATTTTTGGATTTATATCCCGCCCTCCCCAAAGGCTCAGGGCGGCTAACGACGAGGCACAAGTGCCAGAATTAAAACAGATAAAACAGTCTAAAACAGTAAAACGATATAATAAGACAAAGTGTCAGTGCAAGATGGGGTAGATCTTAGTCGAATGGCATTGGTCCCGCAACTTGTCATCCCCTCTCCTTCCAGGGTCACCACGCACTCAGATGGAACCACATATTGGTGGTAGTGGTGCGATGCTGCATACATATCGGTGGTGGGATTATAGTGGCGGCGGCTCCTACTCAAAAGCCTGGCGGAAGAGCTCCGTCTTACAGGCCCTGCGGAACTGAGAAAGGTCCCGCAGGGCCCGGATCTCCTCCGGGAGCTCCTTCCACCAGGTAGGAGCCGCCACCAAAAATGCCCTGGCTCTAGTAACAGCAAATTTAACATCCCTGGGGCCTGGAATTTCCAGGAGATGTTGGCTCCCTGACCGTAGTGCCCTTGGGGGAACATATGGGGAAAGGCGGTCCTTTAGGTAAGCTAGACCCTGGAAGCTGCCTTGCACTGAATCCAGCCATTGGTCCATCAAGGTCAGTGGCTCTCCAGGGTCTCAGGTGGAGGTCTTTCACGTCATCTGCCTGGTCCTCTTAACTGGAGATGCCGGTTCCCTCCTTCTATGGGAGAAGCCGAAACTCTGTGCTCTTTCTTCATCTGCTCTACCCTCTGGTTACTATCTGATGATGGAAGGCAGAAGGAGCAAACCCTGGCCTCTGTTCCTGGCAGCTATCGTGGCTCTAGATTGGCAACTTTGTGGAGTTCTCTCGTCTCCTGTTCAAATCCTTCCAAACTTGTGGCAATCACTACATCCCTGTTTGGTGTTGAGCCAGTTTGGTGTAGTAGACTCTAATCTGGGTGAACCAGGTTTGATTCTCCACATGCAGCTGCTGGGTGACCTTGGACAAGCCACAGTTTTCTCAGAGCTGTTCTCGAAAGAGCAGTTCTTGAAAGAGCTCTCTCAGCCCCACCTACCTGATAGGGTGTCTGTTGTGGGGAGGGGAAAAGAGTTTGTAAGCCACTCTGAGACTCAAGTGAAGGGCGGGGTATAAATCCAATATCTTCTTCTTTTCTAAAATGACTAAAGTGGTTGCAGGAGATGAAAGCAAGAGTAGTGGTTCCACAGACCTGTAGCTTAAACCAGGAGTGTCGAACTCATTTGTTATGAGGGCCAGATCTGACATAAATGAGACCTTGTTGGGCCGGGCCATGTGTGTCATAAAATGTAATGCCAGGTAGCGGAGATATAAACTTTATAAAGAACACAAACACAAAGGTGTTTTTTTACTTGAAATAAGAACATGCTTAAAACATTAGCACTCTTGCAATATTTAACAGTATTTAACTGACACCTCTTGCTCTGAATTATTGCATCAAAATGTCTGTGCTGTTGCAATCTTGAGTATGCTGTTCAAGTGTGTATCTGTAAGCTGCAAACCTACTTTTGATTTATTGACATTCACCACAGAAATCTCATGCTCAGAGTTCTGAGTCTAGGACCCAGGTTAAAACATGAAATGGCTTAGTGATTAAGAGAGTCTGGCAAAGCAAGCTATGATGCAGCAGTAGAACTGGAAGCAGGACATGGCCAGTTCCACTGTGGGCCTGATAGAAGCCCTCCAGGGGCCTGATCTGGCCCCCGGGCCACATGTTTGACACCCCTGGTCTATATGGTTGCTCTGGAGGGAGAATGTTGCACCCTGTAAAATGGTCTCTTCTTAATCAAACAACCTTTGGCCCTCTATACCTGGAGGTTGGATCCTCCTGCTTGAAGGCTCTGAACTGTGTGTGGATTCTGGCAGGTCTCCGACGGAGTCTTTTCTGACTCGGCAAACATCTCCATAAATTGTTCACACACCTGAAACACCACACAGGAGACAAAGAGAGGAGTCAGAGGAATAAAGAGGATTCTGCCCCCCTTCACCCCCTGCTACCATCAGCGGGGCTAGAATATGGCTTTGGCTTCACCCACATCCTGGATCGTGACCCAGAAGGGGCAGAGAAGCACTCAAATGCCCCATGCAGCGTCTGACCCCTGGAAGAGGCTGCCTAGAGAGGGAGGGAATTCTCATCTGCACAAGAAAGGGGCAGAATCCTAACGTGGATAGCTCAAGGCAAGCCCAATCTTGTCAGATCTCAGAAACTAAGCAGCGCTGACACATTGTTCCTCATGAGGGAGAATTTTGCACCAGGTGAAATGGTCTCTTCTTAATCAAACCACCTTTGGCCCTCTGTATGTGGAGGTTCCCCACAGACGCCATGGCTAGTAGCAACTGATAGACTCGTCCTCCAGGAATCTATCTAATCTCCTGCATTCTCCTGCTGTTCCTCTTGCAAGGCTGCCCCTGCAGGGGCGTAGACTTTCCAATTTCC
>NW_015167649.1:0-4053 GCF_001447785.1 Gekko japonicus
GATCTTAAGGAGACATAAGAGCATAATAGGTAGGAAATCCGCCCGGTGAAAAGTCTCCAGATAATCTCTGAATATTCAAATACCTGCCGAAGGTTTTCAAATCTGTATTCAGCCTGCAATCAGCCTCGATTGCCATGGTCAATATTGAACTGTGCGAGATAGCTAACGCGCAGGGGTGATTCCGCAAACTATGCAAAACCGCATCATTCAAGAGGGCCTTCCAACGCAGGCGATAGAGTCGCACTGTACTACATGATTCAGAAAGTTACTTGGATAAAGTATTAGGGACTGTGGTCTAGACTACTGGGTACAGCTTGCTGAAACTAGGATCCTACTATAGAATTTTGCATCGTTTAATGTGTCGTATTAATACCTACGCTTTGCTCCAGTGTGGGTTTTAGACTTCTGGTGGGTTCTACAACCCAACCCCAATCCTATTGCACTGTGGATTGAATGTCCCCTCCTGTCAGTTGCATTGACTTGCTCTGTGTACTGCACCTTGAGGTCAAGTGAGAAAGGCAAACTATATGAAACTGCCTTATACTGAATCAGACCCTTGGTCCACCATGGAATCATCGAATCACAGAGTGGGAGGGGGCCAGACAGGCCATCTAGTCCAACCCCCTGCTGAATGCAGGATCAGCCTAGAGCATCCCCGACAAGTGTTTGTCCAGATGCTGCTGAAAGACTGCCAGGGAGGGGGAGCTCACCACCTCCCTAGGCAACTGATTCCACTGTTGAACAACTCCTACCAGGGCCGGCTCACCCATAGAAAATTTTAGACATTTGCCTAGGGGCGCCACGCTGCCACCTCATGGAAGGGTGCCGCCTGGCCTGCCGCCCCATCCCTGCCAAAAGTGACGATCTGTATTTCCCGTCTTCCGCCGTCGGTCCATGGAGCTCAGGGCGGCCTACCTCGGTCTCTGCCCTGCTCCTTTTTTATACCCTACAACACAACCCAGCGCTAGAGAGAGAGAGGCGCTTTCCTGGGTGCGCCTGCCAGCAAAAGGCTTTCTGAAGTGGAGGAGGCAGCGGTGGCTCCTGAGTCCAGTGCCACAGTTCCGCGGGGTGAAGCTCCAGGCTGCAGAAGCAAGATTTTTGCCGCTCCTTTCATCCTGCAGGGAAGGGTCGCAACTCCTGGCCCTGCTGTCAGCAGGAGTCCCTGGCCCAGCGGAGCTCCATCCAGGCATCCACGGGAGGTTTTGAGCAGCAAAGTGCCTTGGAAGGGACAGGGGGTTAGGTCCCACCCACCTACCCTGGCCTGGAGACACAGGAGTCCCTACTGACGCATTGGGGTCGTTTCCCACCATGGACTGGCCGAGTTCCACTGACGGTGATTCCAACTAGTCCGAGACACGTCTACTTAGAAATCAACACACACACCCCGTGTTCAACGGGGCTGACTTTCAATAGTCAGAAATCCAGCAAAGGGCCCTGTTTAAAGCAGCAGATCGGCTTTCTCTGCCTGCCACCCCAGGGGGGGGGGCGCCAGAAGGGGAGGCCCCAGGAATTGGTGGGTGCATGGGGGTGCCAGAAGGTATCCTTGCCTAGTAGGGGAAAAAACCTGGGGCCGGCCCTGACTCTTACGGTTAAAAATGTTTTTCCCCAAAAGCAGTATTGTCCACTCAGACTGGCAGCAGCTCTCCAGGGTCTCAGGCTGAGGTCTTTCCCATCACCTACTGCCAGATCTTTTTAACTGGAGAGGCCAGGGATTGAACCTGGGACCTTCTGCCTGCCAAGCAGATGCTCTACCACTGAGCCACAGCCCTTCTGTCTATCTATAAATAATGTAAATAAAATAAATAAAGCCCAGACAGAACGTATTCAGAAGATAAAGGCAGATACAAAAATGAGTTGTGAGAGGAAAGAAAGGAGAGAGAGAGAGAGAGAGAGAGAGAGAGAGATGCTCATAAATTGAATAGAAACCAAGATGGGTGAAGAGGGCAAGCTGTGGGTTGAACATCAAGAGCTTCAATCGCCGATCGTGACATCATTGCAAAGAAAGAATGTGACAACGAATGCCAAGAAATGGAAAAAGAAACCAAGAAGCGGATATGGCAGAAGATGGCGATAAGCAAATGAAGTTCCTATGATAGATAAATAAATAAACATATAGAAACGATATTGTGTGGTTGGCCTGAAGAGGGAAGCTAGGCAGGCTAGCGGAAGCCCGTTTTGAACAAGATGCTCCTGCTGAGAAGCCCATTTGCCTGCGTAGGTATGCCGTACTCAGTGGCCCTTTCCACACTAGACCTTAAATCCTGGTTCAACTCTGTCCCCGAACTTACATTCTACACTACACGCGAGTTCACACCTGTAATTATCTTGGGGTATTTTTTGTTTCCACATTACATTGAGTTCACCCCAGTTTCACCCCACTCTTGTCCCAGGATAAACGGATGCTTTTGGTCCTTTCCGCACTTAAGAACATAAGAACATAAGAGACGCCAATGTTGGATCAGGCCAAAGGCCCATCCAGTCCAACACTCTGTGTCACACAGTGGCCAGAAATAACAGTGCCATCAGGAGGTCCACCAGGGGGGCCAGGACATTAGAAGCCCTCCCACGTGAACTCGAGTGTAGTGTAGAATGTAGAAATACCCCGAGATAATTACAGGGGTGAAGTTGTGTATAGTGTAGAATGTAAGTTTGGGGACAGGATTGAACCAGGATTTAAGGTCTAGTGCGGAAAGGACCAACCATTATAACCAGGGATCAGGGGACATTTCATAGAAAAAGAGGTGCAGGAACTCATTAGCATAACTCATTAGCATAATATTTGCATATGCCACACCCCCTGACATCACTGGAAGTGTGTCAGAAGGCAACACCTACCGCTCAGGCTCCACTGGACTGTTTTGGATTGCTAGCTATTGGGTGGGGGGGGACGTGCAGACCTGTCCTCGCAGAGGAGGGAGAGCTTGTACCTGAATAAACCTTGGCCTTAAAGGTGCCATTGGACTGTTTTGGATTGGGGGGCCGAGGGAGTGTCTCTGCAGCTTACCTGGCTGCTTCTTGCTCTGACTGAGGGCTGCTGGGAGCAGGGGGTGGGGCTTGTTGCATGTGCCCGCCCCCTGGGCTCTTTACTGCCGGAGCTCTGCTCCTGCACCCTCCTGCAGGAAATGACCCCTGATCAAGTTATATATGACTGGGGGGTGGGGTGATGATACAGGTCAGAGCTGTGGGATGTCTGTGCATGGAGAGATTAGTTCAGACCAGTATCACCCATAGGTACTTTAATCTTCTGAACTAGCCTGTAAGCATGCAACATCTGGATTCCAGTGTCACCACTGCCTGGGCCACAGACCACTGGAGTTGCCAGTTCCCAGCAGGGGAGAATTGACCCCCAAAAAGAGGATGATCCATCTGATGTGCAGCAATGTGACTCAGAAGTGATGTCATCGCATCTGGGACATCAGGGCAACGCTCTGGTATTTGGGCAAAAACTCTATGGTAGAAGCCAAATATACCGTTGAGTTTTTTCCCAAATACCAGAGCGTCACCCCAACATCCTGGATGTGATGACTTCTCTTCCAGTCACGTGGGCAGTGACATAGACACATCGATGTATGTTGGATGGGCCAAACTATTAAGACACAGTGCAAAATTCTGGATCCTCCAGAAAAAGCAAAAAGACGGCTTCAAAAGGGAATTAGATAAGCATATGGAGCAGAAGTCCATCAGTGGCTATTAGCCACAAGGTATAGATAGGGGCTCTGGGGCAACTGATGCTCTGTATTCTTGGTGCTTGGGGGGGGGGTTCAACAGTGGGAGGGCTTCTAATGTCCTAGCCCCACTGGTGGACCTCCTGATGGCACCTGGTATTTTTGGCCACTGTGTGACACAGAGTGTTGGACTGGATGGGCCTTTGGCCTGATCCAACATTGGCGTTTCTTATGTTCTTATGTTAAGAGGAAGAAAAAGAAGAACCTTCCGGCTGTTATGGCCTCTGAAATCCATGGGATCAGATTTAGAGCCAGGCTGTTTGGCAAAAGCAGCACGGATTTTTGCAGTTGCTACTTCTGCAATAGGAGCTGTGGTGGCTCAAGTGGT
>NW_015167649.1:4201-6752 GCF_001447785.1 Gekko japonicus
ACAGAGTGTTGGACTGGATGGGCCTTTGGCCTGATCCAACATTGGCTTCTCTTATGTTCTTATGTTAAGAGGAAGAAAAAGAAGAACCTTCCAGCTGGTAAGGCCTCTGAAATCCATGGAATCAGATCTAGAGCCAGGCTATTTGGCAAAAGCAACACAGATTTTTGCAGTTGCTACTTCTGCAATGCAGATCTAAAACCGCAGTTGGCTCCAGAGTTCACTTAATTTTTGAAAAGGTCCTTTTCTGCTTTCTGTCCTACGTACCTCGGGTTAGTCTGATCTTGTCAGATCTCAGAAGCTAAGCAGGGTCGGCTCTGGCTAGCATTTGGTTGGGAAACCTCCCAGGAATACCAGGATTCTGACATGGAGGTCAGCAATGTCAAGCCACCTCTGAACATCTCTTGGCTCGAAAACCGTACGATGCCTTCTTGTGAAAACTTCCAACTATTTATTTATAGTGCCCTCCCTTGCCTTCACTCCTCCTTGCCTTCACTTGTGGTCAGTGATGTCCCCATGGAGCTGGGTACCAATGGTGAAGAAGAAGAGAAGAGATTAGATTTATACCCACCCCATCACTACCCAAAGGAGTCTCAGAGTGGCTTACAATCCCTTTCCCTTCCCCTCCCCACAACAGACACCCTGGGTGGTAGTTGGGGCTGAGAGAGCTCTCTCGAGGACTGTCCTTGAGAGAACAGCTCATAGAGAACTTATGACTGACCCAAGGTCACACCAGCAGCTGCATGTGGAGGAGTGGGGAATCAAACTTGGTTCTCCCAGATTAGACTCCATGCTCTTAACCACTACACCAAACTGCCATAGTATTGTGCCTTCCTCCCATTCACTGTATGTTCCAGGAATGTGTACGATCACTCATTCGACTCATTCGAGAAAACAGGAATAGCAGAGGCGGCCAAGGGGAATAGCACCTGAGACAGTCAGGGAGAACAAGATTGGGGGGAAAGTGAATTATTGCATTTCTACCCTACCCAACTGGCTAATTTCTATCTGAACATCTCCAAAAGAGAGAATGTTCCCTGCGGCTCTAGTCCTGGGGGTCACCCATCAAAAACTCCCTTAATGCATCAAGGTGACTTGAGAGAGAGAGAGATACATTATGCAGCCGGCGCAAGGCATGTTCTGTCAACACATTTCAATTCGGGATTTTCGATTCGGCCAAAGACTTTCCTATGAAAGGGCTTTATGATACCCTGAACAGTGTGAACGCCGCTAGCTCGCGCTTACTCACCCGGATCAAAGGAGGGCCCCTCCAGTTTAACCTTTCTTGTAATTTGTTTAAACTTGTCGGGGCTCTCCGAGGGCAGGCGTCTTTCATTTGCGGCAACCCAAGCTTGCTTCGGTGCCGCATTAAATCCTGGCATAAGTGCCTCTTTTTTTTTTTGCAAATCCTATACCGTGCGCTGACCTCATTTTCTTCTTGTAACAAAAGCAGCTTTATGCAAAGGTTGATCCTGGAGAAAAGGTTCTTAAAAATCAGTCCAACTTGCTAGTTCAATAATATGTCGTTTCTTTCCTATGTCCCCGCCACCCATAAGCCTAAAGATGCGCAAATTATCTAGGACCAAGGGTGCGTGATAATGCCAACTTCACTGGGTCGCATCCTTATATTCGGTATTCATTAATCCAGAATAACTATGGCTCCCTGGTTCCATTAATAGCCACAAGGTTTAAAAAGTCGTCCACGGACATGACTCATGAGATCACAAGAACCTGAACAGACTTTATTTATTTGTTTATTTATTTTGGACTTCTATCCCGCCCTCCCCGCATGCAGATTCATTAATCCAGAATAACTATGGCTCCCTGGTTCCATTAATAGCCACAAGGTTTAAAAAGTCGTCCACGGACATGACTCATGAGATCACAAGAACCTGAACAGACTTTATTTATTTGTTTATTTATTTTGGACTGTTATCCCGCCCTCCCCGCATGCAGGCTCAGGGCGGGTTCCAACAATAGAAATATAATATATAATACAAGTAAAACCACTTAAAGCAGCAGTATAAAATAGCACAAAATCCTAAAATATAATGTAAATTCTGATCAGATCTGTTCGCGATTAAGATGGAATTAGGGATCCAAGCCGGGGGGGGACGGACGTCTGCCACCTCAACCACAAGCCCAGTGGAAGAGCTCCATCTTACAGGCCCTGTGGGATTTATTACAGCCATGGCTCTTCCTCATGTGGGATCCATTGGAACTGTAATAAATCCCACAGGGCCCTGATCTCATACAGGAGCTCATTCCACCAGCTGGGGGCCAGGGCCAAAAAGGCCATGGCCCTAGTCGAGGTGAGCTGGACGTCCCTGGGGCCGGGTCGATTTGTAGACCTCAGTGCACCAGCCCCTTGAAATGGCTCCAGAATTCAACAGGCAGCCAGTGCAGTTCACGCAGCACAAGAACCTGCATCAGACCTTTGGTCCATCAAAGCCAGTATTGTCTACTCAGACTGGCAGTGGCTCTCGAGGGCCTCAGGCTGAGGCCTTTCCCATCACCTGCTGCCTGGTCCTTCCAATTGGAGATGCCGGGGATT
>NW_015167649.1:10036-13092 GCF_001447785.1 Gekko japonicus
ATCATAACAGTCTCTTGCGATTGGTGCAATGCTTTTGCAAAGTTAAAGGGTCAGAGCAAGGTCACCAAGAAGCCGGAAGGTGGTTTTGATCTCTGAAAAAGAAAAGGACATCATGGGGGCATATCTTCTGAATCAATAACATGCTCGATATTTGGAATCAGGGTAGGGATGCCAACCTCCAGGAGGGGCCTAGAGATCTCATAAGAACATCAGAAGAGCGCTGCTGGGTCAGACCAGAGGTCCATCTAGCCCAGCATCCTAAGAACATCAGAAGAGCCCTGCTGGGTCAGACCAGAGGTCCATCTAGTCCAGCATCCTAAGAACACAAGAAGAGCCCTGCTGGATCAGACCAGTGGCCCATCTAGTCCAGAATCCTAAGAATATAAGAAGAGCCCTGCTGGATCAGACCAGTGGTCCACCTAGTCCAGCATCCTAAGAACATCAGAAGAGCCCTGCTGGATCAGACCAGTGGTCCGTCTAGTCCAGCATCCTAAGAACATCAGAAAAGCCCTGCTGGGCCAGACTAGAGGTCCATCTAGTCCATCTCTGCACTCTGGATTGCAGTCCATGGGCTAGGGCTAGAAGCACAAAAACCATTTGCAAAGATCAGCCCCCTTAGCCAAAAGCCTGGGCCATGGCTGGTGTTAACATAACCTGCTGTGGGGCAGCTTTCACAGCCTGCATCTTCTGGTGGGGCCCGCTGCGGCCATCCCGCCTATAGGCATGGAAGGGTGGGTGAGCACTGGGGAAACTGGAAGATGAGCAGATGAGTGAGGGCAGGGCAGGGGGCTAGGCTGCGGGAAAGAAGAAGACTGGCAAGTGGGCAGGTAGGTGTAAGTTGGAGCCAAGATAGGAAGCAGAGGAGGGGAGGGCCCGTCCCGGGCAGTCTCTCCCCAGGGTCTGTTGAAACTAGGAACCGGTCCTGAACTGGGTAAAAAGAAATGTTTTGGTCTGGTGCCTAAAAATGAGGAAGGTGGGTGCCTCTTTTCCTGCACCTCGCGCTGTTGCTTGTATGCATACATACCTGTCTGCCACTGATGCGTAATAAAATCTTCCTTACCACTGGGAAAGCTGACACAGGTAACCAAGCCAGGGCCGGCTTTTCATCTGGTGAGCTCTGCGTTCCCCTGTGCCCCCGCCCGTTACTTGCATATGCACACTCTTCATCTTGGTAAGGAAGAAGAACCTGATGACGTTGTGCTCTTTCAACCCCACCACTTTCGCAGGCCTCCTAGCTGACAGGTTTGCTGTGAGGGTAAAATGGAGGAAGTAGGGAACGGCTGGAGAGCCTATGGGATTACAACAGACACCTAAGCGACAGAGATTATAATAGAAGCCCTGTCGGATCAGGCCAGTGGCCCAGCCAGTCCAACACTCTGTGTCGCACAGTGGCCAAAACCCAAAGGGCATCAGGAAGTCCACCAATGGGGCCAGAACTCCAGAAGCCCTCCCACTCTTGCCCCTTAAGCACCAAGAATACAGAGCATCACTGCCCCAGACATAAGAACATAAGCCATCTTGGATCAGGCCAATGGCCCATCCAGTCCAACACTCTGTGTCGCACAGTGGCAAAAACCCAAAGGCCATCAGGAGGTCCACCAGCAAAGCCAGAACTCCAAAAGCCCTCCCACTGTTGACCCCCCCCATCACCAAGAATACAGAGCATCACTTGCCCCAGACAGAGTGCTTGTGGATAATAGCCACTGATGGACTTCTGCTCCATATGATTACCCAGTCCCCTATTGAAGCCGTCTGTGCTTTTAGTCGCCACGACTTCCTGTAGCAGTGAATTCCACATGTTCATTACTCTTTGGGTAAAGATTAGTTTTGAATGAAGATCAGTTCAGCTGGAGAAAATTGCCATTTTGGAAGGTGAACCCTATGGCATTATACCCACTGAAGTCCCTCCCCTCCCTAAAAGCCTGAAAGTCTCAGGTTCCACTCCCATAATCTCCAGGTATTTCCCAGTCTTGCTTCAAGAAATCCTGCTTGCTACGAGACATGGTTGAACAGCCTTGAGCCAGTTATTCTTTCTCCGCCTGACCTACCTCACAGGGTTGTTGTGGGGAATATAACCAATTAAAGAGAGCCATGTTTTCAGCTCTTGGGAAGAAAGGCAGGATAGAAAATGCACCAAAAATTGGGGGTCTGGGCGACTGATCGCCTGACTTTTTACTCTTTCGTTCATCCGTTAGATTTAAATAAATGTGCACGTCTAGGAAGTCTGAAATAATTTGCAAAAATCTGGGGGGGGGGGCTTGTAGTAAAGCAAGGCCCGTGTCATCTTGACAGCATAACCCAGCCAAAATAAAATAGAAGAAGAAATTGGGTGTATACCCCGCCCTTCACTACCTGAAGGAGTCTCAGAGTGGCTCACAAACTGCTTTCCCTTCCCCCTCCTCACAACAGACACCCTGTGAGGTAGGTGGGGCTGAGAGAGCTCTTTCGAGAACTGCCCTCGAGAGAACAGCTCTGAGAGAACTTGTGACTGACCCAAGGTCACACCAGCAGCTGCATGTGGAGGCGTGGGGAATCAGGCCCGGTTCTCCCAGATTATAGCCCGTGCTCCTAACCACTGCACCAAACTGGGTCTCTTTAAAAACTTTTAAAACCACACAAACGTATCCCTAACCCACCGCTCTTACTGCTCCAAAGTCTCCTTTCTGATTAATCAACTAATGCTTTAGTTGATTAAGTTCCCAGTTCACCTGACACCAACTTGCAGCCAGCATGACTTTCAAAGGTAAGTAAGAGGATCCCAAGGAGAGGAAGGAAACTGGAACTTCTCCAAGATCGTTTCCCCATTTGATACTGATGCAGAAGGTTTTTTTTCTCTCCTCCAAGACACGGGTGTCCAAAAGTGGAGGAAAAAATTAAAATAAACTCCCTTTATGTCTCAGTAATTCTCCTGTCAGCCAAATGGAAATGTGATGACAAGAGAATGTTAAGTTTTACATCCATAAAGCATTTTTCCTGCTGGACGACTACAGCTGTACAGGGTTTCGAGCTCTGCATAGGACAGGGAAGGGGTGACTGAAATGCCAGAGATCTGATTC
>NW_015167649.1:13293-14923 GCF_001447785.1 Gekko japonicus
AATTCTTACCTGTATCGGAGTAAAAACCACTGAAGAAGCCAAAGAGTTACTAGCAGAAAGCTTGTGACTCTGTTAACTGCAAAAGCCCAATTAGCATGTCTAATGTACATAGGGGGGAAAGGTACAGTTGTACTCGCAGCATGCTTAGCAGACATCCATTTGTTGAGCCAAAGGATTACAGAAGATGAGAGTAGCAAGCAGCAGCCCGCATAGATGAACATTGTGAGGGTCTTATGCCACTCAGATGGATATCTGACCCCTACATCTATCACACGTATCTTAACTGCTTTGTGCTTCTTCTGCATTTCTGCTTGTCACTTCCTGGATCCCAATGATGAGAAAATGCAGGCTGGAGGATCAAGAGGAGGCAGAATTCTTGTGCCCCGTTGGAGCGGAATTTATTTTCCTGATCATAGGAAAGGATCCAATCTATTCCAGTTTTGATTCCGAACCAATACTGCAAAAAATAAATTTTAAAAAATCCAAATTAGGGCTAGCTGACCTGTTAGACAGACTAGGAATGGATTCTGTCTCTGTGGGTAATGTTGTCACAGTTCTAAGATTTAATAATATTGTCAGTGGCAGGATTAGACAATATATTGGCCAATTACTCCTCTAGTCATGGTGAGGGGGGGGGAGACTAGGAGTACATGCTATCTTCCCATGAGGGTTGCCAGGTCTGTTGAACCAGGTGGCAGGGGACAGAGGTGAACTTCCTGGGAGCAGGGAGGGAAGAAGCCAGAAATAAATGTGAGCTGCCTACGTCGCCTAGAAGTGACATAGGGACGTCGGGGGCGACGCTCTGGCTTGTGGGCCAAACATCTATGGTAGAATTAGCTTCTAACCATAGAGTTTTGCCCAATAACCAGAGTGTCACTGACGTTCCTATTTCACTTCTGAGTGATGTAGGCACATTGCATTTATTTCTGGCTTCTTGCCTGTTTGGGGGGGGGGGTGAGTCCCTCCCCAGGAGCCAGCTGGCCAGCGGTGGAGAGGATCGCCAGAAACCAAAGGACCCACACCCACACCCAAGGGGTCTGGAAATCCTAGTGGGGTCAGGTGTGGCTGTGTGGATTTTTTAAAATGTTGCCTTGGCAGCAGCTGCCGGCACAGCACAAGAATGTAAGCTGCAGCAGCCATTTTATGGCTGGCCCCACCTCCTGAGGCAGCCATTTTGTGGGGCCATTTTGTTGCTTTGCCCACCACGACGTATCTAGGGTTGCCAAGCGCGTCTTCGCCGGGAGCAGGGGGCTCCTGGCAGGCGTCTGGGGTGTGCGCGAAGCAAGCGTGCGCCGCACACACATCACCCGGAAGTGAAGGAAGGATGCCAGGCACACTGGGGGCGGGGCCACGGCTATACAAGGGAAAACCATAGAGTTTCCCTCCCACATCACGTCCTGGTGACACACACGCAGGGGTGGGGTTTCCCCCGGGGCCCGATTCCGTGGCATCTGAAATCGGGCCTCCAAAGCGGGGGTTTACCCGCCCCCACTTGGCAGCCCTAGACATATCAGAATTCCAAATGTGCCCACTGGCTCAAAAAGGTTGGGGACCCCTGAGATAGATGATGTGTGAGAATTAAAAACATCTATGGCCCTTCCTCAGGAACTGGGCATGACAGCTTCCCTTA
>NW_015167649.1:16230-34710 GCF_001447785.1 Gekko japonicus
TAACATGCAAAGGAGTTCCTGGCAACAAAAAAGCCCTGGGTTTTGACAACAAACAAGGTAAACAGAATAAGAAGCAAAAGGTGGGTGTCCTTGGATGACCACACTTCTGGCAAGATGGGGGTGCAGCCTAATGTGCTAATGAGCTGTGCTGTCATGGGTGTGTCCTAATATGCTAATGAGTTTCTGCTGTTGGGTGTGGCCTGTTATGCTAATGAGTTCCTGCTGGGCTTTTTCTACAAAAAGAGCCCTGAATATTTACGTACTTTCCCAATAATGTTATTTACAGTTACACTTTGAGATCAATAATATACTGACATGATGGTTGAATATATCTTTTATGCCAGTCTGTTCATTACATGTTTAGTCACCTGAAATCCTTGGCACAGTCAACCATACCCCCTCCCTGATATTTCGCAGTCAAAAATAGCCTAGTTCTAATGCCTAGGGTTCACAGCCTACGCATGCACACACCTTAGGGTTCCCAGCTTCCAGGTGGCAGCTGGAGATGTCTGGGGATTCCAACCAGTGTTCCCTCTAAGACCCTGAATAAAACCCATCATGCACTACCAAAGATTTCATTTGTTTTTATACAGATCCCACCTGAGTGTTCACATTTATCTGATAGGTTGTTGTACAAAGTATTCCGTTGCTAAGTATGGGGATTACTCGGGGTTTTGGCATGTCTCTGGAGCAAGGATCCCTCACATGGAGCCCCTGGGAGCCGTCATGCCCGCTGATACCTTTCCTGATGTTCACCAAGGGTTTCTAGAAAGTAGGCCGGGACCAGAGGTCATTTCGGGGGGGATCGCAGTTCCCCCCGGTGAGGTACGGGGGGCTGGGCACATGACGAAGCCCCGCCCCCTGCTTCCAGCCGCCCCACTTCCGGCCCTCATTCAGCCAGGAGGAGGCAGGAGAAGAGGGAGGGTAAGTTGCTTCCTCCCTGCCTCTCCCCACCCCTGCCTGCCTGGGGCCAGGGAGGGCCTTCGCGGGGCTTCCTTGCACTCCCACCGGCTTTGCGGGTCCACCGCCGGGCCTCTCATGGGGCTCGGCAGTGGAGCTGAAAGGCCGGCGCTGGCAGCCAGGACCGTTGGGGGTGGGGTGTGTGGCCTTATGACACACTTCTGGTGATGTCAGGGGGTGTGGCATATGCTAATGAGTTATGCTAATGAGTTCCCCTAGCTCTTTTTCTACGAAACGACCCCTGGCCGGGACAAGTTGTCAGCTATGCTGCCATGAGGGTTGGGGAGTTCATTCTGTGTCTTGTTAATTGCTTTTGCATTCCTATCCCTGCTGTTCTGCCTTTGCTGTAATGCTTATCTCTACAGATGTGCAGGAGGAGGTTGTGTTGTCTGGAGAGCTCCTATGTACCGTGAGAGACTCCGAGTTCTCGGCTTTAACCACCTAACGGTTGCCTGACTTATCCCGCGCGCGGGAGGGTGCCTAATTGGCCAATGCCATGGGGGGGTGCATACAAATACCCTATATCCTATTATGTTCTACTGGCTGTGGCCATTCTTAACAGGACCTCTGTTACTGCATCTATAGCTTTGCGATAAAAGTATAATCGTTCCCGAATGCGTGTACTTTGTTGTTAGCTGATGACGTGGGGCTTCCACCCAGCGGGGCTTCTGATTGGCCACTGGAGATCTGACTGAGCAGATTTTTTTTCAGGTTACCTCAGCAGCAGCTGCTTGCCGCCACAGCACAAGAATCCTCCCTGTATGTCAAGCAACTTGTTCATTTTAAAAGGCATCCTGTTAAACAGAGCGTCAGGCTGAAATGGTGACATGTGACCTCACTCCTGGACACTGTGTGGCTGGCTCTGCCTTCTGAGGCAGTCATTGGTTCTTTCCGCACTTAAATCCTGGCTCACCCCTGCCCCCGAACTTACATTCTACACAACGTGCGAGCTCACCCCTGTAATTATCTTGGGGTATTTTTTGTTTCCACATTACATTGAGGACACTCCAGTTTCACCCCACACTTGTCCTGGAATAAAGGGATGCTGTTATAACCAGGGATAAATGCACAGTGTTGTGTCGCGAGTTGAACTCTAATAAAACCAGGGATGAGATCCAAGTGCGGAAATTCCCATTTTGTAGTTGTGCCCACCATCCAGTCTCAGATGGTAGAACTCTATGGCAGAGGCCATTTTTACCATAGGGTTTTTGCCCTGATACCAGAGTGTCGGGGTGGCATTGCAACGTTGATGATACAATGCGGAAGTGAAGTACGTTCTGGTACAATGCGGAAGTGAAGTCGCCAGGCAACGTTGATGACATCACTTCTGGTACAATGCGGAAGTGAAGTCGCCACATCGCCGGCAGGCTCAAAAAGATTGGGGACCATGTTATACAACAAGGGGGGGGTGGCTGCCTCTTTCAGGGTAGATGAGTTCCTGAGTTGGCCAGGCCGGCAGTTCTTGATGGGAATGGGAAAGGTCAAAGCAGAAAAGGACAGTTGGCACAAGCCATATGGCATCTAGGGTTGCCAGCTCCCCCGCTGGAAGTGGGGATTCCCCCACACACACACCAGGCCCCGCCCCACCCATGATCAGCTGGCCGGTGGGGGGGGGACTTGCCAGGAACAGGAGGAAGGCCCAGGCTACATCGCTGGTCCAACATGTACTAGACGTGATGTCACCCTGCTGGCGATGTCACGGCAACACTCTGGTACTTGGGCAAAAACTCTATGGTGGAAGCCATTTTTAACATAGAGTTTTTGCCCCGATGCCAGAGTGTTGGTGTGACATCACACAACATGATGACATCACTTTCGGTACAATGTCAAAGTGAAGTCGCCACATCGCCGGAAACATAGCCTGGGCCTCCTTTCTGCTCCTGGTAAGCCCCACCCCACCCCACCCCATCCCCTGCCAATTGCCAGAAGGGACCTGACAGTCCTAATGGTACTTCCAGGGCCAGCACCCCTCTTGGGACACCCATAGACAGCTGTTTTTCTAGCTTGTGCTGAAAGCCAGCCTTGCAGATAGCCATGTTAGGAATCGCCTCCAGTAACTAGGTACTCCTGATTTTAGTTAATTTGTGTTGGCTTTGTGTAGGCCTTGAAGTGGAAAGGCAGTGTGGTGTAGGGGTTAGGGCACTGGCCAAGGCTGGGAGTTCACTGGGTGATCTTGGGCCCGTCAGGCTCTGCCTCTCCATCCAGTTCACCTCACAGAGTTGTTGTTGGGAGGATAACATGAAGAAGGGCAGGACGGCCTACCCTGGTCTGAATGCCTCGAAAGAAGACCAGAATAAAAAGAGACTCGATGGCCTTCAGAAGTTTTGTTTACCTCAGTTTTGTGTTTTTTTAATGTTCATTTTTGTAAGCCACCTTGAACACTTTCTAGAAGGGCAGGATAAGGATGACATCGGTAATTCGATAAAAATGTAGACTGCTTCCAGAGACCCAGTTTGGTGCGGTAGGTCAAGGGTCGCTGACTCTAATCGGAAGAACCGGGTTTGATTCCCCACTCCTCCTCCACATGCAGCCAGCTGGGTGCCCTTTGGCCACTCGTGGTTCTCTCAGAACTCTCTCAGCCCCACCAACCTCACAGGGTGCCTGCTGTGGGTAGAGGACGGGAAGACGATTGTCAACCGCTATGAGACTCCATGAGGTAGAGAAAGTAGGGTATAAAGCCCTGCCCTTTGTCTTCCTTGGAACAGAGGCAAGTTCATTGCCTCCCCGGAAGTTCTTTAGGATGGAACCAGATGACCAGTCTGAAATCAAGATCATCCAGTCCTCCCGAGTCTTCTGTGCCCACTATGAAATCGTTCACCATATTCCCTCAGAATTGCTGTTTCCAACCTCCAGGTGGATCCTGGCGATCTCCCGGAATTACAGCCCATCCCCAGACTACAGAGATCAGTTTCCCCGGAGAAAATGGCTGCTTTGGAAGGAGAACTTTATGGCGACACACCCCTGCTGAGTTCCCTCCCCCTCTAGGGTCACTGTGTCCCCTCTGGCCACCAGTGGGGGATGGGGGGTAGGGGTTGCCAGGTCCAGGTTGGGAATCGGGTTACTAGCTCCCCCCTGGCCACCAGTGGGGGATGGAAAGGAAGGGTTGCGAGATTCAAGTCGGGGAACTACTGGAGGTTTGGAGATGGAGCCTGGGGAGGACATGGACCTCAGTGGGGTCCAGTGCCATAGAGCCCACCCTCCAAAGCAGCCATTGTCTCCAGGTAGGGTTGCCAGCTCTGGGTTGGGAAGTACCTGGAGACTTTGGGGGTGTATCTGGGAGGGGAGGGGCTTCAGCATGGTACAACGCCATAGAGTCCACCCTTCCAAGCTGCCATTTTCTCCAGGGGAACTGATCTCTGTCAGCGGGAGATCAGTTGTAAAAGCGGGAGATCTCCAGACCCCACCTGGAGGCTGGCAATCCTATCTCCAGGGGGACTGATCTATGTAGTCTGGAGATGGGCTGTAATTTCAGGGAATCCCCAGGTCCCACTTGGAAGCTGGAATCCCTAGTTGGGATATTCCTGAAAATGTGGGAGTGGAGCCTGGAGAAGACTGGGGTACAATGGCATAGAGCTCTCAGTGGGGTACACCCCTCCAAAGTATCCATTTTCTCCAGGGGAACTGATCGCTGTAGTCTGGAGCAATGTTCCCTCTAAGCTGTGGAGTCTTGTGAGCAAAAACTCTACTTTGTGAGCTCCTGGCCATTAAAGTTGTGAGCGAGCGATTTGGCTCCCGCATAAATTGGATTGCTCTGGAGCCCTCCTTCCTGAGCTGAGACAAAAATGTGTGAGCCGGAGGCTAAAAAGCTGTGACCTAGCTCACACTAACTCATCTTAGAGGGAACACTGGTCTGGAGATGCTTTTTTGGGTGCCGGCATCCCTCCTCCCCCTCCCCAGGGTCCACCCTCAAACTCCAGGAATGTTCCAGCCCAGGGTTGGCAACCCTACTTAAGCGCATCCTAATTTTGACCAAGTACGCCCCCAGGCTTCCCAGCACACTAAAAGCAGCAGGCCGATATCAGATCAACAGAATGTAATCTAGTTTATTCTCCAAAAACAAAAAGAGAGAGAGAGAGAGGAAACAAAAAATATGAAAACAACCCCCCCAAAAAAAAAGCGCAATTCTTAACACTAGCAGTAAGTAAAATTTATACAACCATTCAGATCTGTATCATAGGATGAAAGTAATCTACATCTCCTCTTATTTTGGTGCTTTGAATTATACATACAAACAACAATTACAGGAACTTGTTCACAATGTGTACAGGCCTGGGAAACGTTCGCCTCGGCGACAAGCTGAATATATCACACCGATTGCCCTGAAACCATCCCGCTTTCCGAATGTTCGGATTTCCGAACGTTCGGCGGCCCGGCAGCCTAGAATGGATGATTTGGTTACACCTTGGATTAATTTATTTTTAATGCATCAACTCGAGCCAGTGAGTGAGGAAAGAGAAAGAGAGAGAGAGAGAGAGAACAAAAAAACCCAACAGTTGGCTGTTTTGTCCATTTTGCCTGCTTTGACCTCGTTTGTCTCGGTCCGTACCCTTCAACATTCCTCCCGGTCGTCTACGACTGTGCCTCAGACACTGGCTCCAAGCGGTTTCTTTACAGCTAAACAGACGCAAGAGTCTTCGTCCGGGGGAAAAAATGTACAGTATTTTCTTACAATATAAGTTATACAGTGTTCAGCATTGAGCCGCTCGCCAGGGGGGAGAGGGAGAGAGGGGCAGGGGCAGAGGGGGAATCATCACTGGTAGTTCTTCTTCACAGCACTAGAAACCCAGTTCAAGAGTGAGCTTGCATCGGAATGGTTTATTCACAAATGGGAATCCCGATGTTGGTGGTTGAAAGAACACACAGACACCTCTAAAAAGCGGCCGGCGGCTGTCCCTTTCCCCCCACACACACACAATGATTTAAAGTTCTACACCTTCAACCAGTTTTTTTTGTTCCTTTAAATTCAATTTCCTTTGCTTTTCCATTTGCATGTCCGGGGCTCGGAATGGGGAAGTCCTCTCCTGCAACAATGCAAGTAGAATCAATGCACCTCTCATTTTGAGAACTTAAAAAGCATTCGGCAGGGAAGTCTGTTTCTCACGCACACGCCGATGCCCGGGGTCGCTCTATCCCATTGCGGTGACCATACTGGACGGGTGGTGAGGCCCGAAAGACAGGCCAGAAGGCGGGTGCATCGGAGTTGGCGTGGACAGCATGTGCCCAGAGTGGCTGAAGGGCGAGATGTGGCTGATGGAAGACATATGTCTCGAGAGGGCGGCGGGGTTGAAGGAGCTGCTCTTGGGGAAGTCTTCCAAGCTGTCGTGGACCTTTTTGCACTTTTTAGACTTGCTCGACATCTTTCGGTTTCGGGTCTGAATGCCTTCCTTCTTCATAGTCAGGGGTCTGTTAATCTAAACAAACATCAATTAACTTTTTGTGGGGTTGAACACACACAAACACATGAAGCTGCCTTCTACAGAATCAGACCCTCGGTCCATCAAAGTCAGTATCGTCTACTCAGACTGGCAGCGGCTCTCCGGGGTTAGGGTTAGGGTCCTTTTAACTGGAGATGCCGGGGATTGAACCTGGGACCTTCTGCACGCCATGCAGATGCTCGGCCAGTGAGCCACGGCCCCAGGCCTCTGTCCCCGCCTTCCCCAAATCACAGACCCTGCCCCCCTCCCAGGATCCAATGACAGAATGGTAAAACTAAGAACATAAGAACGTAAGAGAAGCCATGTTGGATCAGGCCAATGGCCCATCCAGTCCAACAGTCTGTGTCACAAGGTAGCCAAAACGTAGGTGCCCTCAGGAGGTCCACCAGCAGGGCCATAAGAACACAAGAGAAGCCATGTTGGATCAGGCCAATGGCCCATCCAGTCCAACACTCTGTCACACAGTAGCCAAAACCCAGGTTAGGGCTACTGTATTTGGAAGAGCAAAAAAAGAGGACAGATCTCCCAACTGATGACTTCAAATGAGTGATCACTAGGACAAATCTCATTTTAAATTACTGTTTAAGCTGTGATCATTGCTACTGACTAGGAATATCCCTAACCTTCCAATCCAAAAAGAGGACATTTTCATCAGTTTTTGGAAAAGAGCCCAAAAGAGGATGGTCACCCAAAAAAAAAAAAAAAGGACATGTCTTCTAAAAAGAGGACACCTGGTAACCCTAATCCAGGTGCCATCAGGAGGTCCACCAGTGAGGCAAGATTCAAATGGGCTACAAACACCTGAAGCCACCTTAATACCATTGGTAGGGTTACCAACCTCCAGGTGGTGGCTGGGGATCTCCCGGAATTACATCCAATCTCCAGGTGACAGAGGACAATTGACCTGGACAAAATGGCTGCTTTGGGAGGCGGACTCGGTGGCCTTCCACCCTTCTGAGGTCCTTCCCTTCCCCAAGCCCCGCCCTCCTCAGGCTCCACCCCCAAAACCTCCAGTCACTTCCCAACCCAGAGTTGGCCATCAGTGGCTATTAGCCACAAGGTATAGATAGGGACTCTGGGGCAAGTGATGCTCTGTCGTCTTGGTGCTTGGGGGGTCAACAGTGGGAGGGCTTCTAATGTCCTGGCCCCACTGGTGGACCTCCTGATGGCACTGGTATTTCTGCCCACTGTGTGATACAGAGTGTTGGACTGGATGGGCCTTTGGCCTGATCCAACATTGGCGTCTCTTATGTTCTTATGTTAACTCTAGCAATTTGCCCCCCTAACCCTGTACGATCAGCTCCAACAAAGAAGAACTCCACCCGGGTGATTCCCCGCTCTGCCGGTGCATCAGCCCATTGTGCCGAAAGTTATTCCACAGGCAGTTGCAAAATTCACAGACATTAACTATTAAATGCACTTTAATTTAAAAGCTAAATGCATGCCATACTGCAATTTTCCCCCCTCCAGAGTGATTTTCAAAGGGAGGGAAGAGGTGTAAATATATATATATACACACACACACACACACACACACGCCGCATCCTAAAGTTGGGAATCAGTGCTGTAGGATCTCTCCTAGCATTATGAGCGAGATCTTTGTGAACTGGGGGTGCCAGGAATGAACCCGAGACCTTCAGTATTCCAACAAGCACATGCCTTCCCCCTGAGCTAGGGAAGTGGAACATCTCGATTCAGATCCTGGAATTTTTTAAAAAATGAGATATTTATGCTTTCCAATTTCTGTCCTGACCTAAAACACCCATTTATCCAAGTCTGAACACAGACACAATGCCTCAAAGTTGCGATTCACCCCCAACACTGAAAACGAACTCCAATTTACATTTTAATGGAGGAATATTCTTGAATAATTCAGTTTTGCACAGATTCAGGAAGGTAGCCATGTTGGTCTGAAGCAGCAGAACGAAGACTGAGTCCAGCGGCACCTTTAAGACCAACAAAGTCTTAATCCATACAAATAATCCATATGAATAATCGGTAACGTCCACTTCAATGTATCTGAGGAAGTACGCTTGCACACAGAAGCTTATACCTCAACTAAAACTTTGTTGGTCTTAAAAGTGCCGCCGGACTCAAACTTTGTTCTGTTTTGCATCGGTTGTGGAAAGCCAGGAGAGGGGGGAACTTTCTGACCTCCACGGGCAGGCCATTCCGAAAGGTGGGGGCCACAATAGAGAAAACATGTGTATGGGCAGTTGCCAGTTTTACCCATCTCTGGGGTGGCAACTGCTGAAGGCCATGCTCAGATAAGCAAAGCTGTCACGGTGGAGCCAAAGGGGAGAGACTGTCTCACAGATATGAGAGTCCAAGACCTCGTCTCTTACAAATATGTTACATTACTGAGCAACAAGCTTACTTCATGGCCGTTTTGCTAATTCTGAACAGTAAAACCCACTGTTTACCAGCGATTTGCCTCTCCCTGTTCTCCCTCCTCTCTCCTGGCCTTGTGACCCACCTGCAAGAGGGTCATGACCCTTGTTTGGGGCCCTACCCACACTCTGAGAACTACAATTCTACCTAAGTCCCTATACCCTCCCCAGGTCCACCGTACCGCCCCCCCCCCCAACAATGCTATCTGTCTTTCCTGAAATTCCCCTAAACCCTTTTCCCCCATCCAGTGTTGTTATGCTAAATGGGACACGGGGAAACAGGTTTGTCAAGGAAACGAGAGGCACCCTCGCACATGCTCACCAGAAACCTTGTTAGCTGCAGGTGGTGGGGGTTGGTTTCTTTATGCGTCAGGAAAAAATACTGACTGTGGTTGATGAACACCTTCCTTTCTCAACAGGGACTAGACAAGACTGATAAATGGGACATCTTTTGCAAGGGTGACCATTCGCGGGTACGAAGGTTCGACCATTCGCGGGTACGAAGGTTCGACCATTCGCGGGTACCAAGGTTCGACCATTCGTGGGTACCAAGGTTCGCCCATTCGTGGATACAAAGGTTCGCACCAGTGGCAAACATGGATTGATAAGTTGCAAGCTGTTGGTCACTCTCAGACCTGGTGTAAGTCGAAAGATCAGCTGTGCCAGCCGTTTTGCTTTAGGAGTTTCTTTTTTTGAAAGAGGAAGGGAGGGGAGGGGAGGGAGAAGAACGGAGAAGAACAAAGAAGGGAACTCCTGGATCCAATGGGGTGTAAAGACAAGGTCTTTATTGATTTACTCCTTTAGAAAATGTTTATGCTGCCCCTCTAGAGACTGCTATCGTAAGCGTAGAATTAGGGCCAAGGAAACCGTCTTGACAACCCTGAACTTCTCAGTCCCAACTCTAAACAAAGACTACCATTTTGGTCTTGCAAAAACCATGATATGGTTGTATAATTGGGGGATTAATAAGAGGAGAGGCTGTGACTCAGTGGTAGAGCCTCTGCTTGGCATGCAGAAGGTCCCAGGTTCATCTCCAGTTAAAAAGACCGGGCAGTAGGTGATGCGAAAGACCTCAGCCTGAAACCCTGGAAAGCCCTGGAGAGGGGCTGCGGCTCAGTGGATAAGCATCTGCTTGGCAGGCAGAAAGTCCCAGGTTCAATCCTCAGCACCTTCAGTTGAAAAAGGACCAGGCTAGGGCTGCCAAGTCATTCTGACTCACCGGCAGGGAAGCGTTGCTTTGGTCTGGGAGCTGCTGAGGGATGTGTGCGCGTGCACGCAAAGCGCGCATGCACCGCCAGAACGTCACAGGAAGTGACGCACGACGTAGAGCACGTTGGGGGTTACCCGCCACCCGCCCCCACTTGGCAGCCCTAGACCAGGCAGTAGGTGATGTGAAAGACCTTCCTGGAGAGCTGCTTCAGGTCTGAGTAGACAACATTAAGTTCGATGAACCAAGGGTCTGATCCAGCATAGGGCAGTTTCATGTGCATCGTGTGTGTCAGTGATTTGCATCAGAGTTGGGGGGCATCGAGTTGGGGGGTAGAGTTTATCAGAAGACCAAGCCCATCTAACCCTAGCTTTCTTTTGATGGAGGCTTGATTAGGAGTCGTGGAGGGCAGATCTAGCCTGTGGCTGCTGAGCAAACAACAAGACAACATTAGGAAGAACTTCCTGACAGAGCCGTTCCTCAGAGGAACAGGCTTCCTCGGGAGGTAGTGGTGGGCTCTCCACCTTTGGAGGTTTTCAGACAGAATGGCCATCGGACAGCGATGCTGATTCTGTGAACTTGGGCAGATCACGAGAAGGGAGGGCAGGGAGGGTTGCCTCAGTGCTTAGTTCTCGTGGCCCTTTCTTACACACCCAGGGAAATGCCGATCGCCACTTTGGGGATCCGGAAGCAATTTTTCTCCAGGCCAGTTTGGCCAGAGATCCTGGAGGTTTGTTTTTGGGGTTTTTTTGCCATCTTCTGGGCATGGAGCAGTATTTGGGAGGGAGGTATTTGTGAATGTCCTGCATTGTGCAGGGGGTCGGACTAGATGACCGTGGCAGTCCCTTCCAACTCTGTGGTTCTATCATTCTTCTCCAGCCATTCCAAATCGCCCTGAGAAGCAGATAAGACACTTATTTTGTAATCGAACAAAGTTTGAGTCCGGCGGCACCTTGAAGACCAACAAAGTTTAATTCTGGGCGCCCGCTTTTCTGCGTTGGTCTTCAAGGTGCCACTGGGCTCAAACTTTGTTCGGTCGCTTCAGACCAACACGGCTGAACCACCAAAAGGAGTACCGTCTTCAAGACGCCATCTTTTTACTGAAGTTTGTTCCGAAACATCTAGAGCACTTATAATGTTGTAATGTTTTATTGATGGTTTTATGCGATTTTAATCTGTTTTTATGTATTGGCTTACGCCTTATTTGTGAGCCATCCTGAGCCCGCTTGCGGGGAGGGTGGGCTATAAATTAAAATAATAAATAAGAATAAATAAATATACCAGGGTTTTGACAACAAACAAGGTAAACAGAATAACAAGCAAAAGGTGGGTGTGGCTGGATAACGACACTTCTGGTAACATGGGGGTGCGGCCTAATGTGCTAATAAGCTGTGCGGTCAGGGGGGTGGCCTAATATGCGAATGGGTTTCTGCTGTTGGGTGTGGCCTATTATGCTAATGAGTTCCTGCTGGGCTTTTTCTACAAAAAATGCCCTGGTAATCACTACCAACTCCAATGGTATACCACCTTCTGGACGAGAAATATATACTGTACGTTTAGTCCTGCAAAAAGACTCTGTTTTCAACTCTGCTAGGATCCCTTATCTAGCCTATTGCTACAAATTCCTTTTTGCAATTTCCTTTACTCATTAGAGTTGCTTGAACAACCCTCAACATGCATTGAAGTGCATTGCATGATGAGTTCTTTACCTGTCTGTCGCAGAAACAATAGCTTTCTTTAAGGAAATGCCAGGATCAGAAAGTTGGAAGGGGCCATATAGGCCAACTAGCCCAATCCCCTGCTCAGTGCAGAATCAGCCTAGAGCATCCCGGACAAGTGTTTGTCCAGACGTTGCTTCAAGACTGCCAGGGAGGGGGAGCCCACCACCTCCCGAGGCAGCTGATTCCACTGTTGAACAACTCTTGAGTATAAAAAAGCTTTCCCTAAGATCCAGCCGGTACCTTCCCGCCCTTAATTTAAACCCATTCTTGCGAGTCCTCTCCTCTGCTGCCAACAGGAACAGCTCCCTGCCCTCCTCTAAGTGACAGCCCTTCAAATACTTCAAGAGAACAATCCCGTCCCCCCTCAGCCTCCTCTCCTCCAGACTGAACCTTTCCAGATCCCTCAGCCTTTCCTCATAGGGCTTGGTCTCCAGGCCCCCAATCATCCTCTCTCCTCTGCCCACATCCTTTTTGAAGTGAGGCCTCCAGAACTGCACACAATACACAGTGCAGCCTGACCAATGTGCTGTACAGAGACATCTTGTAATTTGGATTTTACGCTTCTGTTGATATAACCCAAGACTGCATTAGCCTTGTTTGCTGCTGCATCACACTGCTCATATTTACAGTCCACCTGCATCCCAAGATCTTGCTCACACACAATACTGCCCAGAAGTATACTCCCCATCCAGTATGTGTGCTCCTCCTTTTTATTACCCAGATTAGAACTCTGCACTTATCCTTGTCGAATTGCATCTTATTCACATCTAATGAGAAGAGCTCTTAAAGCAAAGTCTATGCAGGACTTGGCCAGACATGTTCTACAGTTGGTTCACAGAGTTCTTAAAGTCAACAACAACAACAAAACTGAATTAGGTTAATCCTTGTAGATGTGTTTTGGGCAAGTGACCATCTCACTTACATTGTGGAGCTTGTAGTACAGTCCGCAGGCATTGCACACTGGATCCCCATTGGCGTTCCTCCTCCAGAGGGTGGTGGTGGTAGTCTGGCAATTTGCGCATGATGTCCCTGCCCTCCTTGCGGCAGACTGTAGAGAGAGAAAAAGAGAAAATGCAACCATGTCACAAAGAACACTCAGGATGGATGTACATTTAGAGTTGCAAATGATGGACCAGTCCGACCATTGCTGCAATCAGCAGAAAATCGAAGAACAGAGGTCCATCAGTAGCTATCAGCCACAAGGTATAGATGGAACACTGTGTCTGGGGCAGTGATGCTCTGTATACTTGGTGCTTAAGGGGCAACAGGGGGAGGGCTTCTGGAGTTCTGGCCCCGCTGGTGGACCTCCTGATGGCACCTGGGTTTTGGGCACTGTGTGACACAGAGTGTTGGACTGGATGGGCCACTGGCCTGATCCAACATGGGTTCTCTTATGTTCTTATGGCCCTGCTGGTGGGCCTCCTGAGGGCACCTGGGTTTTGGCCCCTGTGTGACACAGAGTGTTGGACTGGATGGGCCATTGGCCTGATCCAACATGGCTTCTCTTATTTTCTTATGGCCCTGCTGGTGGGCCTCCTGATGGCACCTGGGTTTTGGCCACTGTGTGACACAGAGTGTTGGACTGAATGGGCCATTGGCCTGATCTAACAAGGCTTCTCTTATGTTCTTATGGCCCATTGTTAAGACAGAGGAACTGTTGGGGACTGAAGGACCTAACTGAGCAACTCATGGTATTGTGTCAAATTGGCACAGATTAGATGTTGCTTATCTACCAATGTCATGTGGACTCATTCCAAGCAACAAATACAGCATCTGCTATTCATAGTTCATGGAAGAAAATTAGCTATTCATGTTTTGGGATTTCATTTTTTTACAGTAACAGCCCAAATGTGGGGGGGGGGGGAATCTACCATTCTCCACTTGAAACTTCCTTATACTGAATCAGAAACTTGGTCTGTCAAAGTTAGCACGGTCTGCTCAGACTGGCAGCAGCTCTTCAGGGTCTCAGGCAGAGGTCTTTCACATCACCTCCTGCCTGGGATGCCGGGGATGGTGACATGGCAAGTGATGTATGTCACCCCCACAAATAAAGCCTCCAGGTTTTGCTGGCATTTGCAAAGAGAGGTGATTGTCAAATACCATCTTAACAGTGCTGCTGGATCAGACCAGTGGTCCATCTAGTCCAGCATCCTAAGAACATCAGAAGAGCCCTGCTGGATCAGACCAGTGGCCCATCTAGTTGGCGTTCCTCCTCCAGAGGGTGGTGGTGGTAGTCTGGCAATTTGCGCATGATGTCCCTGCCCTCCTTGCAGCAGACTATAGGGAGAGAAAAAGAGAAAATGCAACAATGTCACAAAAACCACTCAGGATGGATGTACATCTAGAGTTGCAAATGATGGACCAAATCAGCAGAAAATCGAGGAACAGAGGTCCATCAGTAGCTATCAGCCACAAGGTATAGATGGAACACTGTGTCTGGGGCAGTGATGCTCTGTATACTTGGTGCTTAAGGGGCAACAGGGGGAGGGCTTCTGGAGTTCTGGCCCCGCTGGTGGACCTCCTGATGGCACCTGGGTTTTGGCCACTGTGTGACACAGAGTGTTGGACTGGATGGGCCATTGGCCTGATCCAACATGGCTTCTCTTATTTTCTTATGGCCCTGCTGGTGGGCCTCCTGATGGCACCTGGGTTTTCAACATCCTGAGAACATGAGAAAAGCCCTGCTGGATCAGACTAGTGGTCCTTCTTGTCCAGCATCCTAAGAATGTAAGAAGAGCCCTGATGGATCAGACCAGTGGTCCATCACATTCAGCATCCATGCTCCATCCCTACATCTCCAGGAGTTTCCCAACCTGGATCTGGCAACCCTACCCCTCATCCCCTGCCAGTGGCAAGGGGGGACCTGGCAACCCTAATAATAATAGTAATAACAACAACAACAAGAAAGCACCATCAAGTCGCAACAGACTTATGGCAACCCTCAAGGGGCATTCAAGGCAAGAGATGAGCAGAGGTGGTTTTGCCATTGCCTCCCTCTGTATATCCACCCTGGACGTCCTTGGTGGTCTCCATCCAAGTTCATAACCATGTGTAGCTTCCACACTCTGACAAGCTTAGGCTAGTCTGGGCTATTCAGGCTGTTCGGATTGAGGGATGAGTGATGGGAACTTCCAAAATGTTAATTCAAGATTGTCTAAGGTGGTTGATTGTGCCAGAGGGACCAGAGTGATTGGTTTTTAATGAAGCAGAACACATATTTATGTTGGGGTTGTCCCCCTGATTGTAGGTCAGAACGCACACGACTGAATATTCCCCCATGTAAAAATTCCCCTGCACAATGGAAGTTAGATGTCAGGAAGGAAGCATTCAGGTCTAGCTAGGGTTGCCAGCTCCGGGTTGGGAAATATCCAGAAATTTTGGAGTGGTGTTACCCAGTGTTCCCTCTAAGCTGAGTTAGTGTGAGCTAGCTCACAGTTTTTTTAACCTCCGGCTCACACATTTTTGTCTTAGCTCAGGAAGGAGGGCTCCAGAGCAAACTAATTTACACAGTAGCCAAATCGCTCGCTCACAACTTTAATGCCGATAGCTCACAAAGTAGAATTTTTGCTCACAAGACTTCAAGCTTAGAGGGAGCGTTGGTGTTACTCTAAGTGGGAGGGTGGGGTTTGGGGAGAGGAGCGACCTTGGCTGGGTACGGTGCCACAGACTCCGCCCTCCAACGCCGCCATTTTCTCCAGGGGAAACTGATCTCTGTTGTAATTCCAGGAGATCTCCAGGCCCTGCCTGGAGTCTGGCAACCCAAAGTCTGGCCTTTTCTATGCTTGTGAACTTTCTCTCTGTGTTTAATATTGATAAGCCTGTGGAGGGGTTAAGGGGGGTGAAGCAGAATATATGTTTGATCTTTTTTGTATCTCTCCAGCAGAAACAATATTGGGTCGATACAGTCTGATTGAATGTGATTTATGCCTTCATGCGTCAACAGGGCCCTTCCACACTCTACACTGGACAAACAGGCCAGTCCCTTTGACAAGGAATGAATGGGCATAAGTCTGATATTAGGAACCTCAACATTCAAAAACCACTGGGGGAACATTTTAAGCTTCCAGGACATTCAGGGAGATTAAAAAGAGAGACTGCTGAATTGCAATTGATAATGAAGCTCAAGACAACGCATCCACCTGGACTGAATAGAGACCTAGGTTTCCTTTCTCATTACCAAGGCTGATTTCTCCACGGCTATTACCCCTCTGCATATCTCACTTGCTATCACATGCCTGCTATTGTCATTTGCCTGCTAATGTCATTCGACATCTGAAATCACTCCACTTTCCAATAAATAGGACCGATGGACTCACTTTCTAGCTGTATCTGTAGAAGTGAGCAGTGACTCACGAAAGCTCCTACCCTGCCACATATATTGTTAGTCTTTCAGGTGCTCTTGGACTTTTGCTCTTTTCTACTAATTGAAAGTACATGAGTTTAGGGTTAAGTTTTCTTGACCAGGCCCTGGCCTCCACCCTAATGTTACCTCTCAGAGGTCAACTGCCTCTGAATATGGAGGTTTAGCCTTCCTTCTCTAATATGGGGACAGTACCATATCAAACAGGCTTCTTTTTAGATTCACTGGTTCAATTGCCCATGTAGGTTCTCCGGAACGTAGGGAGTAAGGAAAGCATGGTAAAAATCCTGTATGTAATTTGCTTGGGCTAATTTGGAAAAAAAATAAAGTTAAATTACTCTTCCCACGCTACTGTAACCCCAGGCTACCCAGTTAAATGACGATGGGGAGGAGACCTGGGACCCATAATTAGCAGATGGAGTCCCTAACAAGCTGTTTTTTATGAACTTCAACACTGTGTCAGACAAAGCCACGGAGGCTACGTCCATGGTGACGACATGGAGCCTCCATGGTCGCTTTCGTTTGTTTTTGTGTTTGACAAACGGGAGCTTCGGCTCTCAAAAGCTTCTACTTCAAAAATCGCCTTGGTCTTCAAGGCGCAGCAAGGGATGCCAGCCTCCAGGTGGGACCTGGGGATCCCCTGGAATTTCAGCTCATCTCCAGACGACAGAGATCAGTTCCCCTGGAGAAAACGGCTGCTTTGGGGGGTGGGCTCTGTGGCACTGTGCCCCACTGGGGTCCCGTGTCCTCCCCAGGCTCGCTCCCCAATAGGGCTGCCAGCCTCCAGGTGGGGCCTGGGGATCTCCCGTTTTGACAACTGACCTCCAGCTGACAGAGATCAGCTCCCCTGGAGAAAACGGCTGCTCTGAAGGGTGGACTCTATGGCATTGGACCATGCTGAGGCCCCTCCCCTCCCCAAGCCCCGCCCTCTTCTGGGTCCACCCCCAAAGTCTCCAAGTATTTTCCAACCTAGACCTGGCAACCCTACTCCCCAAATCTCCATCTGGAGATGAGCCCCCTTGGAGACTGGTGGCATCCCTAATGATTATACCTGTGTGGTTTTTAAAAAAAACTTACAGCATGAACCACTCTCGTTGAGAGAGGGGTAAAAGAGGAAGGCAGGGTATCCACTCCTCTTTTTCATTCTCTCTTTTAAAGAGCAGCATCCTAAGAACACCCATAACGTATGGCGCCCCACAAATGAAGCCTCCAGCTTTTGCTGGAGTTTGCAAAAAGAGGCGGTTGTCAAATACTGTACGTGACCGGTAGGCTTGAAGATATCAGAACAGCCCTGCTGGGGCTGGGGTGACATCAGCAGCCGGCTTGCTAGAGAATCTGTGGAATATATAACCATAAGTCTTTGGGTCGGATACACTCTAGACTTTCCATCTGTGGGAATAGGGCTGCCAGTTCCAGGCTGGAATCCCTAGTTTTGAAATTCCAGGAGATGTGGGAGTGGAGCCTGGGGAAGACAGGGACCTCTGTGGGGTACAATGCCACAGAGTCCACCCTCCCAAACATCCATTTTCTCCAGGGGAGTTGATCAGATCAGTGCTCCATCTCATTCAGTATGCTAAGAACATCAGAAGAGACCTGCTGGATCAGACCAATGGTCCATCTAGTCCAGCATCCCAAGAACAGAAGAAGAGCCCTGCTGGATCAGACCAGTGGTCCATCTAGTCCAGCGTCCTAAGAACATAAGAAGAGCCCTGCTGGATCAGACCAGTGGTACATCTAGTCCAACACCAAAGAACATCAGAAGAGCCCTACTGGATCAGACCGATGGTCCAGCATACTAAGAACATAAGAAGAGCCCTGCTGGATCACACCAGTAGTACATCTAGTCCGACACCAAAGAACATCAGAAGAGACCTGCTGGATCAGACCAATGGTCCATCTAGCCCAGCATCCTAAGAACAGAAGAAGAGCCACGCTGGATCAGACCAGTAGTCCATCTAGTCCAGCGTCCTACGAACACAAGAAGAGCCCTGCTGGATCAGACCAGTGGCCCATCTAGTCCAGCATCCTAAGAACATCAGAAGAGCCCTGCTGGATCAGACCAGTGATCCATCTAGTCCAACATCCTAAGAATGTAAGAAGTGCCCTGCTAGGTCAGACCAGCAGTCCATTTAGTCCAGCATGCTAAACAGAAGAGGAGCCCAGCTGAATCAGACCAGAGGTCCATCTAGTCCAGCATCCTAAGAACGGAAGAAGAGCCCAGCTGGATCAAACCAGTGGTCCATCTAGTCCAACATCCTAAGAACATAAGAAGTGCCCTGTTAGGTCAGACCAGCGGTCCATCCAGTCTAGTATCCTAAGAATGTAAGAAGAGCCCTGCTGGATCAGACTAGTGGTCCATCTAGCCCAGCATCCTAAATACATAAGAGGATCCCTGCTGGATCAGACC
>NW_015167649.1:34748-47359 GCF_001447785.1 Gekko japonicus
GGCGGTCCATCCAGTCCAGCGGTCCATCCAGTCCAGCGTCCTGTCTCACACAGTGACCAACCAGTTCACCCCCATGCATTCAGTTGCAGGTGAGGTCATGTACAACCCGGCAACAAAGAAATGTTCAGAATCGCCCCGGAACTCCAATTGACCATATTCTTAAAAACACATACTCAGTACCTATTCTACCACATGACTATTTCCCATTTATATATTCAATTTTTATCCCATCTTCTGTCCAAGAAGCTCAGGGCAGCACCCATGTTTCCTCTCCCATTTTATCCTCACAACAGCCCTGTGAGGTGGGTTCGGCTAAGACAGAGTGCCAGTTCCAAGGTCGCCCCTGCAGCTTCATGGCAGAGTGAGGATTTGAACTCTGGGCTCCCCACTCTAGGCCAACACTCTGACCACTTTACCACACTGTATCTTGTGCTACCAAATCAAGCCAAAATCCATTCTGTGGCCTAGTTAGCAGAGGACTTCCCCGGTCCCCTTGTTTAACATCTTTTATTCTTATAAACTAGCAATCCTGGGAAACTGAACGTGGAGCTTCGTGCATACCAACTGCATGCTCTATAACTGACCTCCAGTCTAGGAAGATATAGCCTCCATTCGGATGCCACGATAAAATCTGACACAGGAAGATTTGACACTCATAAGCTTATACAAAAGAGGTTTACAAAATTATGCGCAGGATAGAGAAGGTACAGAAAGAAGTCCTTTTCTCCCCTTCTCACAACACAATAACTCATGCGCACGCAATGAAATTAAGGAGCAGTACGCTTAGAACAGAAGCTCAAGACAATGCATCCTCCTGGTCTGAACTGAGATCTAAGTTTTCTGTCTCGTTACCAATGCTGATTTCTCCACACCTAGTACCCCTCTGCATATCACACCTCACCCATCCACACCTGCTATTATCATTCACATGCTGTTGTCATTCCACTATATGAGGACAGATGGACACACATTCTAGCGGTAGCTGAAGAAGTGAGCAGTGACTAGCGAAAACTCACACCCTGCCACCGATTTTGTTAGTCTTTAAGGTGCTACTGGACTCCGGCTCTGGAAGAGCCACATCCAAATCCCCACTCATACCATGGAAGCTTGCTGGGTGACTTTGAGCCGGTCGTACTCGCTCAGCCTAACCTACCTCACAGGGCTGTTCTGAGGATAAAAATGGAGAAGAGGAGACTTATGTAAGCCACCTTGGGGCCTCCACTGGGGAGAAAGGTGGGGAATAGATGACGTAAATAAACATTACGTGGGTGAAAAGTAAGCCTGCCGAGAAGTTTTCGGCTTGCTTTCGGCTGTCAGCCACCTCCCTGTCTATCTAGCCACTCCACTGCACAGGCTCATAGCCGGGGGGGGCGTTGTTTGGTGGGGCATATAAATGTTTAAGGGGGGAGTTAAATTACAGTTAATTAAATTACTCTGAATGCCTGTCTTTAAAGGGGGAGGCTCCGAGCCTGTTTCTGGCCCTTCCTTTCAAGGTACAGGGCAGCAAGCGCACCAGTTCCTGGGGGGAGAAGCTCAGGGGGCATTTAAATGCCTTTTGAGTTCCTTCCACAGGGCAAGAAAGCTTCGAAGGGCACTCAAGAGCGGCACCTTCAATACATCTCCAACAATCCCCCTTCCTGCTAGCCCAGTCCTTCTGTAGACCACTTCGGTCATGATGAGTCTTTCGAAAGCATTCCCATGAGCCTTTGGGAAACATGTAAATTAATCTGGGCTGTCTTTTCCTGGGTCCCATGATGCTTCCCCCAAATTCCACAATGGGAGGGAGAGGGAAGCTTGAGGCCAGGCCACTGTGCTCCCACCTTGGCCGCTGCCAGCAGCAGGCAGTGGGGAGGTCTCTCCTCAAAAATAAGGTTTCCGGCCTGGCTGTTTGTGGGGCAGGGTTTTCAGTTAAGGGGGCGAGGCCCCAAAATGCCCCTGCTGTAGCTACGGGCCTGCCACTGCGTCCCCTGAACCTTTTTTTTTTTTTTACAATGGAAGAATGCCCCAGCTTTGGGTCTCCATGCCAATATGGTGTAGTGGATAAGTGCGCGGACTCTAATCTGGGAGAACCGGGTTTGATTCCCCACTCCTCCACTTGCACCTGGCTGGATGACCTTGGGCAAGCCATAGTTCTGATAAGAGCTGTTCTTGACAAAGAGTACCAGGGTCATGATGCAGAGGCAGGCGATGGCAAAACCTCCTCTAAGTGCCAATTGTCTTTTGACAATTTGAAAACCTTACGGGGTCGCCATAAGTCAGCTGTGATTTTGACGGTACTTCCCATCACCACCAAACCACTTACAGGGAAGTCTAATTCCCACTGATTTCAGTGAGAGGACTTTAGGCACATGCTTTACATGGAAATCAATGGGTCTTGAAGACATTTACCAAATGCAGGGGTGTCAAACATAAGGCCCGGGGGCCGGAACCGGCCCGCCCAGGGCTCTTATGCTGCCTGCGAGCAACTAGTGCAAGGGAGAGAACAGGAGACTGATCAGGGAGGAGTGGGCGGAGCCACTCTGAATGTGGCTTCAGCATGGCGGAACAACTTCATCTGCAGCAGTCAAGCAGCGTGGGAGCATCTATCCAGTGCTGCACTGCTGGCTCTCCTGTCTGCCCATGTGGGTTTTCCTTTGCATCCCCCTCCCAGCCCATGGGGTCTTGCAGTGAGGATACACCAACTCGGAGTTTACCAGCTGCTGTCCTTGATATAGTTTATATCTCCAGTAGCTGGCATTACATTTTATGGCACAACAAAGTGGCATTCATGTCAGATCCGGCCCTCGTAACAAATGAGTTCGACACCTCTGCCCTAGTGTGTGCAGACTGGAGGAGTTCTTCTAAGGTTGGAGCTGCATGCAGTGTTCCCTCTCAGCTGAGATGGTGTGTGCCAGCTCACAGTCGTTTAGCCTCCGGATCACAGATTTTTGTCCTAGCTCAGGAAGGATGGCGCCAGAGCAAACTAATTAATGCGCCGGCCAAATCGCTCGCTCACAACTTTAATGCCGGCAGCTCACAAAGCAGAATTTTTGCTCACAGGACTCCATGGCTTGGAGGGAGCATTGGTTGTATGTCCATTGCCATGTTATTATGAAATGTCCTTGTCATCTTGTTTTGACACATCTTGGAGCTGCTCCAGCACTTGTCCACGCACATCGTTCAGTGCTAGCTGTGTGGCGGTGGAGTCAAACGATATTATTTATTTTGGGTCCTCGAGTCACAGCCAACTTAGGGTCACTCCATAGAGTTTTCAAGGCAAGAGTCACTCAGAGGCAGTTTGCCATCACCTGCTCCCTGGTATTCCTGTATGATATTAACAGCTTGGTTTTACTTGTAATTGTGGTTTGCCATCACCTGCCCCCTGGTATTCCTGTATGATATTAATAGCTTGTTTTTACTTGTAAATGGTAGTAGTATGAAGTTCTTGAAGAAGAGCTATCGAAACGAAGATCTAAATCCGGAGTCTTCGTCCGATCTATGTACCATTTATGGACTTCCACTATTCTTATATATGCAGGGCTTTTTTTGTAGAAAAAGCCCAGCAGGAACTCATTAGCATAATAGGCCACACCCAACAGCAGAAACTCATTAGCATATTAGGCCACACACCTGACTGCACAGCTCATTAGCATATTAGGCCGCACTCCCACGTTACCAGAAGTGTAGTCATCCAGCCACACCCACCTTTTGCTTCTTATTCTGTTTACCTTGTTTGTTGTCAAAACCCAGGGGGTTTTTTTGTAGGAGGAACCCTTTGCATGTTAGACCACACACCCCTGATGTAGCCAATTCCAATGAGTTCCTGCTGTTGGGTGTGGCCTGTTATGCTAATGAGCTCCTGCTGGGCGTGGCCAACTCAGGAGCCAGCCGGAACTCCGTTCTTGTGCGTTCCTGCCCAAAAATAGCCCTGTATGTGTACCACTAATGGACTTGCACAATTCATGGACCTGTACATTGTATGATGTAAATTTATTTTACTGATATATGTGGTCCTCTGTTATTCTTATATAAACTACCTCTGTGTTGCATGACTTTTGAGCAATTGTGATCTGCGTTATCTACACAATGCTTGCTTGCTTTCTGTGAATTAGTACACTGTGATATCACATTGGTTTATGGTATTCTTTGGAGGTTTCCCATCCAAGCTCGTAGGTCTCCCATCCAACTACTAACCGGGGCTGACTCTGCTTAGCTTCTGAGATCTGACGAGAGGTCCGCCCACTCCTCCCTGATCAGTCTCCTGTTCCCTCCCTTGCACTAGTTGCTCGAGGGCAGCATAAGAGCCCTGGGGGGGCCGGTTCCGGCCCCCAGGCCTTATGGCTGCCAGGTCAAGGCATTGGGGCAGAATTCTGCCAAATCCTGAGTATATTTTGCCTGTCTCTATCTTCCTAGAAGCACCTGGTTGGAATATGTTATGCCCTTCTTATGTTCTTATGGCAGGAGTGTAGCATTGAGCCTAGCATCCCGGGCAAAGCCCTTTCTTTGCTGAACGGGTATGTCCTTTTCGGATCGGAAAATGTCCATTATCTTTCGGAAGAATCACAGTTACGAATATGGATTTCTAAACCTGGATATGGAAAGAACTTCGGGGATCTGATTTTATCTCCAGGGCCAGAAAAGTTCTGGAAAGTCTCACAGAGGGTATGGATTCCGTCTTATCTTTTAGAAACCGTGTAATTGTCTGTTAAAAGCTGATAAAACGGAAGACTCTCTTTACAAAATAAGAACAGCATCCTTGATTCTTCTGTGATCACCTTTTGCTAGTTCTGTCGGGTTTGGGAATGGGGGGAGAAGATTGGCTACAGGTTATCTCCGGTGCCCAGACATCCGGTAGATTTTTCCTAGGAAGTGAGCCCTGCGCATAAAAGATATTTGGGCGAGGGGGAGAATACCCGAACCTTGTCCCAAATAAAAGTCTAACAAGATCCTTCATTTCTCAAAAGCTGTTCATTTCGGTTTGGTCAGCGGCAGTTTCCAGTCTCGGGATGAAAAATGCCACTCTGTCCAGGAGGGTCACGGCTTTCCTTTTAAAGGAAACAGCCCGAGTAAATCGAGAAGGACGCCTCCGCTCTCTTTGGTGATTTGTGTGAAAGAGAAATGGAGCAAGGACAGACAATTTATACCTCTTTCCTCAAAGTGACATTTTTACTTTAACTGTTGTGGCCCATTTGTCTTCCTTAGCAGTCTGGCTTACACAGAGCTTTTTTTAAAAAAATCGGACCCGGATTGTCACCTAGATTGGTGTGAGACACGGGGTAAAAAGTATTTGGTATTTGTTGAAGTAATGAAGTCATATCTCTTTCCTCTTGGCTGTTAGACATATCTGTTCAACAATTTTAAGTTGGAGTAAGTTAGGAGTAAGTTAGGAGTACGTTAGGAGTAAGTTAGGAGTAAGTTAGGAGTAAGTTAGGTGTGACTAAGGTGTGACTAAGGTGTGACTAAGGTGTAACTAAAGTGTGACCACCATCTTGGGACACAGATGGGACAAGTTGCTCAAAGAGACAGAATTCCAGAGCCATTGAAGAGGCTTTCACCTCTCCCATTAAGTTGGAAGCAGGTCTTCCAACATCCTGTCCTAAAAAGAACACATAAAGAAGAGACTGGATTTATACACTGCCCTTCACTACCCGAAGGAGTCTCAGAGTGGCTTACAATCTCTTTTCCCTTCCCCTCCCCACAACAGACACTCTGTGAGGTCAGTGGGACTGAGAAACCTCAAAACTGCTTGTGAGAGAACAGCTCAGAGAGAACTTGTGACTGATCCAAGGTCACACCAGCAGCTGCATGCGGAGGCGTGGGGAATCCGTGCCCCTAACAACTGCACCAAATGAGGCAAGTGTGAGGGAGTGGTTAGAATGCTGACCTAAGAACAGAAAGTATACAACAGGATAAACTGGAGAAAGGGAACCTACTGTCCTAAACCCCTTGACCAAGGGGAAGGGATTAAAAAGGTACCAGATGGTTTGCCTCAACCTGGATAGCCCAGGTAAACCCAATCTTGACAATTCTCAGAAGCTAAGTAGAGTCATCCCTCGTCAGTATTTAGTTGGGGGACCTCCAAGGAAGTCCAGGGTTGCTAGTCAGAGGCAGGCAATGGTAAACCACCTCTGAACTTCTCTTGCCTTGAAAACTCTGTAGCAGGGGTGTCAAACTCATTTGTTACGAGGGCCGGATCTGACATAAATGAGACCTTGCTGGGCCGGGCCGGGTGTGTCATAAAATGTAGTGCCGGGGAGCGGAGATATAAACTTTATAAAGGACACAAACACAAAGAATATTTTTTACTTAAAATAAAAACATGCTTAAAACATTAGCTCTGTAAGCTGCAAACCTACTTTTGATTTATCGACATTCACCACAGAGATCTCATGCTCAGAGTTTTGCGTCTAGGACCCAGGTTCAAACATGAAATGGCTGAGCGAGTGAGAGAGTCTGGTGAAGCAAGCTATGATGCAGCAGCAGAACTGGAAGCAGGAGATGGCCAGTTCCCCTGCAGGCCTGATGGAAGCCCTCCGGGGGCCTGATCCAGCCCCCGGGACGCATGTTTGACACCTCTGCTCTATAGGGTCTTCATAAGTCAGCTGCAACTTGACGGCAAAGAAAAAAAATAGTTTGACTCTGTTAGACCAGCACTGGCTACTCTGACTGGTCGCAGGCAAAGAAAGGTCTTTCCTAAAACATGTTTGTCTTGCCTGGAAATGTCAAGGATAGACTCTGGGATCTTCTTCAGGCAAAGCAGGTGATCTGACCCTGCCCTTCTACAATTCCATCCCCTCCCCCCTTTTTGTAATTCACAAAGTGATTTTAAAGTGTAAGTCCTGCAGCCATCAGCTATGTGGCAGCCGGTAGAAATCAGTGTTCCCTCTAAGCTGAGTTAGTGTGAGCCAGCTCACAGTTGTTTAGCCTCCGGCTCACACATTTTTGTCTTTGCTCAGGAAGGGTGGCTCCGCAGTGTTCCCTCTAAGCGTGTGAGCTAGCTCACAGTCTTTTAGCCTCCAGCTCTCACATTTTTGTCTTCGCTCAGGAAGGGACGGCTCCAGAGCAAACCAATGTATGCAGTGGCCAAATCACTGGCTCACAACTTTAGTGCCGGTAGCTCACAAAGTAGAATTTTTGCTCACAAGACTCCACAGCTTAGAGGGAGCCCTGTGAGCAGGTGGTTTGGCTTCTGCATAAATCCATTTGCTCTGGAGCCCTCCTTCCTGAGCTTCCTGAGCTAAGACAAAGATGTGTGAGCCGGAGGCTAAAAAAACGTGAGCTGACTCACACCAACTCAGCTTAGAGGGAACACTGGCAGTGACTCATGAAAGCTCCTCCACTGCCACAAATTGTGTCAGTCTTTAAGGTGCTGCTGGACTCTTGCCCCTTTCTAGTGCTGCAGACTGACACGGCTGCTACCCATCTTGACCTACATCCTGAGATGGCTGCGTGGATCTGCTTTCAGACTGCAGAGCAGACCGAAATTGAGTCCAAATGTTGCATTTGAACAACTTCGACGTGCAACGATTTGCTCTCTTTCCTCTGTGGTATCGACTAGTGTCAGAACGTAGACTGTAAATGTCTTGGGGCAGGGACCTACGTTACTGCCTCCTGCCGATTCAGACCGAGGACCACATTAAACCATCTGCGATCGGATCGCCTGGCGCGTTACATTTCTGGTGGGAAAAGTAAAGTGGCAAATGAAAGGTGGGATCAGGACCATGCCGCTGGGCAATGGGGGGGGGAGGCATAAACTTTCCCCCCAGCACGTACACGGTTCTCCCAAAGTGGGTCATTCCCCAGGAACTATTTACTCCAGCAGGGCAAAAAAGCACCTTCTCCCTTCATGTTTTTCCTATTGGAACAAACAGCCCTTTTGGGGGACCAATTCAGATCAGGAAAAAGAGTCAGCCCACTCACCACTATGGTCCTGATTCATATTGGGGGGTTTTCCTTAACCGCCACTTGCAGAAGTTTAAAAAGACAGGAGGTCTAACCACCAGTCTCCAGAGCTGCATCTAGTTCTGCCCTTTGTGAGCACCCAACAGGCCTCAGTTTTTCCCCTGGCTGTTCTAGTAACTGGAAATTCAAAGGACTGAGCCCAGGGCTTGCGATAAGCAAAATAGAACAGCTGCACAATTCATTTCCAAGCACGAAAGAACACATCCCAAACAATTTTTTTTTTTTTTAGTATTTAGGGGAGAGAGAAGACACACAAAAACAATTATCACTCAAGGTACCACTGGATTCCCCCCCCCCCTTAAATTTCAAAACCAAGCAAAAGACAAAATGCACAGCAAACAAGAACAATGAACATTATTCCAAGGTTCCACAATAATCCCAAGGCCCTGAAAACCCATCAGATGGAAAGAGAGGCCCCATTTAGTCCCGTGACAGTTTCAATTTTTTTTTTAGAAAAAATGAGTTTCAAGATACCCTTCCATGTTCCAGACAAAATATTTTTTCATGCCTGCCGCATGCTCCCCCCAGCCCCCATACCACCCTCCAGAACCTGTTCAATAAAATCATCATCCCTTACTTGGTTTAAAAAAAATAAAAATAAAATAGATATATAATAGAGACATAAAAATGGTACATAACTTGGCAGGCATAGTGAAAAAGGGGGGAGAAGCTCTCTCAAAAACCCTCTTCTGTACAGACAGACAAGACTTTGGGCGGGGCTGCCCAGTCCCACTCCCTCCAGAAAGCTTTCCATCTTGGGCTGAGGAAATTCAAAAACACAACATGACAGGGAGGGAGAAAGAAAAAAGAAAATAAAGAAGTTAGTGCAGTTTTGAGATTCAAGCCACTTACCAGCCTTCTCTTGGGCTTTATCAGAGGGCGGTTCTGCCCGTTCATTTTATGATACAGTCCACAGGCGTTACAGAGATAATGCCCCGTGCCATCTCTCCTCCATAGTGGGGTTGAGGTAGCGCCACAGTTTACACACTCCCTGCCTTCTGGAAACAAGAGGGGACACAGTTCATTGAGAGACAGCAAGGGGAGAAAAAAGGGAGTTGAAAGAGGTCTCAACATTCCCTCCATCTAGTTCAACATTCCTTCCATCTAGTTCAACATTCCCTCTGTCTAGCTCAACATTCCCTCCCAGAGGGCCAAAAAAGCCAGCAGTGTTTTGGTGTGAAATAAAGAGTGGGGCAGTTCAAAGTCACAATTAATTAAATAAACAGAACCTGCCTCTTTTTAACTTTTGGTAGGCCAAATAACTACTGGTCTGGAATGGCGGTAGGACTTTTTTAATTCACACTTATCTCTAAGCTCACCCAGGCATGACAACAACACAAAACCACAATACAATAAGAGCAGCAAGGTGAAACAGCCATTGCAAAACTATACATTCTAAAAAACATTATTATTTTTCTCTCTGTGGTCAAAAAGAAATTATACAGATTAAATCCACACCAGAAAATGTACGCCTCTTTCTCCATGATGCATTTTCCAGGCAACATTTTAATTGTAATGAAACGCTTCTTTAGGAGAGAAATAGAATAAAATTCTCAGAAGGAACCCAAGAGTTTAAAGTGTTTTTATTCTCAGTGTTGAGAGTATTTTGAAAAGGGGTTGTCACTTGGAGTCCAGATACTCTCCCCCACTTTTGAATCTGGGAAACTGGTTGTGCACTTTTGGGGATTCTTTCAGGGGCAATTTTGCCCATAGACAACTGAACTAAAGAAAAGATCTGTGTATGCTAGGAACCTTGCTACGTGTATTGTTTTGCTCCTTTCTTTTTTTTATGCACATCCGTTCATGTCATCTATTTTCTTGGGCAAATTTCCCACTTTTTTTTTTTAAGACTAGATACAGGTTCATTTAGGAATTAACATACTTGACAGGAAAGAGGAGAAACGGAGAACATAAGAACATAAGAGACGCCAATGTTGGATCAGGCCAATGGCCCATCCAGTCCAACACTCTGTCACACAGCGGCCCAAAATACCAGGTGCCATCAGGAGGTCCACCAGTAGGGCCAGGACACTGGAAGCCCTCCCACTGTTGCCCCCCCCTCAAGCACCAAGAATACAGAGATAGGTCCCTAAGTACATCTCTAGCTGAGAGAGAGAGTAAAACTGAGTGTGGCACTTCTGAGAAGAAGGGGGAAAATGCCCTGAGATTAGCAATCTGGAGACAAACCAGGAATGACACTTGACCGGAGAGAAGGTGCTGACCTCACTATCCTATCTAATTGTCTTCTTACTGCCCCCTCCAGGGTCTTCTCTTCTTCTTTATACACCAGGCATTTTCTTTTCCAACAACTCCAGTGTCAGTTGCCACCAGCAAGGGGCTACCAAAACTTGGGAGCTAAGTCCAATTTCTCTAGGCTATCGCTAGTTTCTTCCTCTGCCTTCCTCTTGCAAAAACAAGCAAACTGGACATCAAAGAAGCCAGGCTGTCAACTTCAGCTTGAAAAATATAGCCATTCTGTAGGATAAGAGCCCAGAAAATCTTATCCAGCTCTCCTTCTGCTGTTAATCTCCATTTCTTCATCTCTGCCCTTACTGAGCTAAAGCCATCGAATCCCCGGGGATTACATAAATTCCACTGTAATCAGTGGAGTTTACTTGCTCAGAAAGATTTCATGGTTTCAGATTATCTGGGGGATTTAAGTGTCATACATTTATAGAGGTAAGAACATATGAAGAGCCCTGCTGGATCAGACCAATGGTCCATCTAGTCTAGCATCCTGTCTTACAGAGTGGCCGATTAGTTCCTCTGGACATAGAGACTGAGGCCTTCCCCTGATGTTGCCTCCTGGCTCTGAGATTCAGAAGCTTAGTGCCTCTAAATGTGGAGGTTCCTTTCAGTCACCATGGCTAGTAGCCATTGATAGACTTATCCTCCATGAATCTATCTAATCCCCTTTTAAAGCTGTTTCTTCTGGTGGCTATCACTTCATCCTCTGACAGCAAATTCCACATTTTAATCACTCTATGGCCCCGTTCACACAAGGCGTTTTGGGCCGGGAGTGGGCCAGATTGGAGACGGAGCAAACAGGCGCGATCCCACGCCAACATCTGGCTTGAGGTGTGGTGACCAGAACTGTACACGGTACTCCAAATGAGGTCACACCATTGATTTATACATAAATCCTTGCCTGCCCTGGAGAGTTAGGATGGGTAGCAATATAATCTGAAACATAATTTTTAAAAATCACCTCTATATTTGCTTAACTCTGATAATCATATCTGCCCTGAGAGTTGAGTGTCAGTTTCTTAAAGCTGCTCAAGCTAGGGCTTTGGCTATTCTTCCGGAAACAGTGTCACATGACTGTAAGCAAGCTAACGCTAAAGAATCTCTACTTGCCCTGTGCACAAAGGGTGCCATTTTCCTAGCTGTTAATGGGCAGGGTTGGTCAAGGGACCCAATTATCTCACCCAACCTGGTCTGTCCTTAAACAGGATACCTTGTGAGCCATAGCCTTGCCAAGATGGTGTACATGATAGCATTTGCAAATTGCTGTGAATGCTCTAAAGTCATACAGACTCACACACACACAAAGGACCAGTCGAGGTGCTATTAGTCGTAATTGTATTTCCACATATTCAGCCCGCTCGGCCTGACCTCTCCCTTCCTCTGCTGTGTTTCTCACTGTTGAAAATTTAGATTGTAACCTCCTCGGGACAGGGATCTGACTTTTTTGTTTGTTTGCTTGCCTGGCTTATGTCAGCCGGTGACGTATCCCATTAATGGAAAATACTGGAATACTTTGGTCGCCATTGACATCATTAGGTGTTGGGTGTTACAAGATAAAAACACTCAGTATATATTGGGTTAAATGTCTGTTTTGTTGTTACGGGAAATCACATGCTTTTGTGTAAGCCAATGTTAGTTTAGGTCTGCCAGCCCGGGAAAATTCTTCCTGATCTCGGAGTTTGATTGGAAGCAAAGTGTTTTTGCATTTTATGGCTCCTCTTCCCGTCTTTGTTCTGTTTCAACAAGAAGTGTGTAAGAGTAGCCATTGCAAGCTCTTCTAGTCTCGTCCTTTGTAGAGTAAGGATGTAACTGTTTAGCTGTGTTGTTATTTTCTTCCCAGTTACCTTTCCCTGTGCTAGAATGTAGTAAAACCTTTATATTTTAAACACACATGGACTCTGAGTCTGATTATTGTACTCTGGCATTGCTAAGCTGTTTTCCTTTGCTGAATTACAATTTTTATAAAAACTCCAACATTAGGACACCTCTGACAGCTGTCCGCTGCGTGCTTCTGAGTTTCTCCCGCAGCAGATCCCAACACCGATCTTTGATTCGCTTTTAGAAATGTGCTGTCCCCTCCCCAGGCCTGCCAACCTCCATGTAAAAGCCAAAAATGAAAGCTCACGGGAAGAAGTGGCATTCCAAAAACAACATCTGTGACAAGATTAACGAAGAGTCAATAAAGATAAGTTGCAAAAAGGTTTACTGTAGTGATTCTGTAGAAATCTTTCTTCTATTATCGCTCACGCGTTAACGAATGCTGCGCAATGAAAACAATTCGTTTCACAATATTTGCTTTATCCGAGCATGTAGCAATCCCAGTTCTTATCAATTACTACTTATCAACTCTTGAAGGAAACATTCCATGTTGACTAATAACAGAACCCAAGAGTTGATCAATAGGAAGGGAAGGGGAGGGGAGG
>NW_015167649.1:47959-50369 GCF_001447785.1 Gekko japonicus
TTTGTTGGTCTTAAAGGTGCCATGGGACTCTACGGATGGAAGGAGGATGAGCTGTTCCCAGCTGGTAGGGGTGGGCGGCGGCAGCAAAAGAAACCCTGTATCACCTCACTTTGCCCCGTTGCAGAGCCGGCCTTGAACTTTTGGATGAACAGGTGAGCCCAACCTTCCATTTTTTAAAAAAGTAAGGCATTTCTATTGGTGAAGATTTAAAGAACTGCAAATCCAATTCTCCCCCAGCGCTCATGAAGAAGTAAGCCCCTACCAGTATTTTGCCCAAAACAATACAACAACACTGGAAGGCTGTGGTCTCACACACACTAAAGAATCCACTTCCAATCCACTTGGAGTGCACTTTCCAACTGGATTTTGCTGTGTCTGATTCTGCATTGGCTTTTCCCTCTGTTGTTTTACGAAACCCGTGTTGGAACAGAAATCCCCCTCTGCATTGCCTGCTGCTTTCGCTGCCTTTGATTATCAGGTTTTATGGCAACTTCCACACTCCATGCCACTTTCCCATTGGGTTTTATTGTACCTTCTGCATAGATTTATGGCTGTTTTATGGCCGTTCAGGGGTGACTTTGCAGTCAGTACCCCGAGGTACTTGACTGTGGTTTTGAGCTGCACTTTTTCCTGTTGGGAAAATGTGGAGCGAATGCTAGATGCAGAATCGCCCTGTGTGGACTGGCAAAATCCAGTTGGAAAGTGGATTGGACGTGGATTGGAAGTGGATTATTTAGCATGTGTGACCGGAGCCGAAGGCTTACCAGCCTCCAGGTGGTTACGAACAGAAAAGGAGGGAACTTCCGGTGTGTGAAGATCATCATAAATACAAACATCGCCGAAAGGAATAAACCGTCAAGCGTTAAAACACTCTTACGTCAACTGTCTCCAACTCTATTTTATACCAACATCGCCCTGATTCACGTTAATACATATTACCAAACGCTAGAGATCTTTCTAATAGAAGCCTGCAGGCACGAGCCAAAAACGTACAAAGTGGAGGCGTACGCGCTCCCCGGCGCTTCTTGATTTAAAGAGACCGTCTCACACACCACAAATTTAAAACATTGTGTAGCAAAGCCAGCTGGAACAGCGTGATGGAAGAGACCATAATCCAACACGAAACAGTCATGAAGCCGTCTCTAATGGACACTGTTTCTTCCACTGAAGAGTTGTTGTCGTCAGAAAGGAAAGCGACCTATGTGCCTCTGATGGAAATCCATCAGGTTGTGGATGTTCACATGCCTCTCCAGAATTAAGATCCATTTCATGGATTCCTTTTTCAAAACTCCGTCAGAATTGCATTTTTAAACGTCATATTCGGAACCATATCTTACGAAAAACGTTACTGCATAAATCACTTCTATACAGCCGCGGCAGCCTTCTCTCCGCCTTATATTCTCTGTTTTGTTCTCAAAGGGTTTTTGGCCTTCCTCTGACGTTGCCTCCTGGCTCTGGGATTCAGAGGTTGACTGCCCCTAAATGTGGAGGTCCCCCACAAATGTTGACCTAGAAGTAAGTCTCCCCATATTGCACTGGGCTTGGTCCAAGAAAAACACAGGTCGGATTGCAATGACAGTCCACTGAGAGGTAAATTAAATCTTTCATCGATGAATCAGTGGGAGTCAATTTTATTTATTATGTGCCATCTGCACTGCCTGCCTCTGCGTAGCAACCCTGGGCTTCCTTGGAGGTCTCCCATCCAAATACTAGCCAGAGGCGACCCTGCTTAACTTCTGAGAGCCGACAAGACTGGGCTAGCCTGGACTGTCCAGGTCAGGGATACTAGTGTTGGGAGAATTAGTGGGGTCCCCTCCCCCAAACCCCGCCTTCCCCGGGCTCCACCACCCAAAATTCTCCAGGTATTTTCCAACCCAGAGCTAGCAACCATAGCCCATGTCGCAGTGTCCAGATCCCACCTCCTGCCCCATTGAGGGCTGGTATGGGGTAAGGGTTAGAATGTGGATATTTTCGAAATAGCGTGAAAACATACTCATGGCTTTGACCCAGGTTTCAAGCCAAACCTTCCCCTTAGATAAGCATATGGAGCAGAGGTCCATCAGTGGCTATTAGCCACAAGGTATAGATAGGGACTCTGGGGCAAGTGATGCTCTGTCTTCTTGGTGCTTGGCGGGGGGGCAACAGTGGGAGGGCTTCTAATGTCCTGGCCCCACTGGTGGACCTCCTGATGGCACTGGTATTTCTGGCCACTGTGTGATACAGAGTGTTGGACTGGATGGGCCTTTGGCCTGATCCAACATTGGCATCTCTTATGTTCTTATGTTCTTATGTTCCCCAAGTGACTTCAGGTCTTCTCAGAACAACTGGGATAGGAACTCTCGGTCTGGGGCAAGGGATGCAAGGGCCACTGGCCGGACCCAGCATCGCCTTCTCTTATGTTCTTATAGAT
>NW_015167649.1:50385-66665 GCF_001447785.1 Gekko japonicus
TGGTGGGGTGTTGGTTTTTTTGTGGGGGGGGGGGGGGGGGGGGAACAGTTGGTGACTGGAAATCTCCTGGGATTACCACTGATCTCCAGATGACAAAGACCAATTCCCCTGGAGAAAATGGCTGCTTTGGAGGCCCCTCCCCTCCCCAAACCCCACCCTCCTCCGGCTCCACCCCCAAAATCTGGCAACCTTAGATACAAATTAAAAATTGAGCATAAATAAATAAATCGGCTGAAGAAACACAGTCCTCTGGGTGCTCGTGCGCCACCCCGAAAATAACATTCGAGACATTCACTTGACACATGGCCCCATCCATGCACCACCGGAGGCAAATGATCATTGCACGCCTGTATACAAACCAACCACCATGTGCAACACTGTATGTATGTAACACAAGAGTGGGCCTATGCCCATTCCCACACCACTGGAAAACCAGCAACGTGTTGTGGTCATAGATTCGCGGAGTCGGAAGGGACCCTACAGGCCATCTAGTCCAACCCACTGCTCAATGCAAGATCAGCCTAGAGCATCCCTGAGAAGTGTTTGTCCAAACGCTGCTTCAAGACTGCCAGGGAGGGGGAGCTCACCACCTCCCCAGGAAGCTGATTCCACTGTTGCACAACTCTGACTGTCAAAAAGTTTCCCCTAATATCCAGCCGGCACCTTCCCGCCCTTAATTTAAACCCATTATTGAGGGTCCTTCCTCTGCTGCCAACAGGAACAGCTCCCTGCCTTCTTCTAAGTGACAGCCCTTCAGATATTTAAAGAGAGCCAACCTGTCCCCCCTCAACCTCCTCTTCTCCAGCGTAAACATCCCCAAGTCCCTCAGCCTTTCCTCACAGGGCTTGGTCTCCAGGCCCCCGATCATCCTCATTGCTCTCCTCATGGGGCTTGGTCTCCAGGCCCCCGATCATCCTCGTCGCTCTCCTCTGCACCCGCTCCACTCTGTCCACATTCTTTTCGAAGTGAGGCCTTCAGAACTACACACAAGAATGTTGGACTAGTACCCAGGAGATCAGGCAAGCTTCCCTGGCAGAGCAGGGATCCAAACCCGAGTCTCGCCACAACACCAGTACACACTCAACACACCGTAGAGCGAACCACCCCAGAGTTTGCCCACTTCCCTCAGCTCCATGCCCAGAAAGCATCGCCCAGGTGGCAAGAATGACTACGAATCTTTGACTGAAGCTGCCAACTTCATCGGAACCCAACTCTGTCCTGGAACCTTGCGTGTCCTAAGTTCACGAAAGTAGATGATCGTGCCCTTCGAGTCTCATTTCCCCCACAACACCGGAAACATTTCCGAAACTATTGCGGTTTCAAAAGCGTCTTCCTGTGCAATGCAGGGGAGGGGCAGCCGTCCCAAAGAAACCAAGGCGAGAATACAGCTTGGTACACTGAATGAGGCCCTCCGCAAAGATCCTGGCTTGTGGCTTGGGTTGCCAACCTCCAGGGGTTGGCTGGGGATCTCCCACCATTACAATCAGTCTCCAGACAACCAGGGTCAGTTTCCCCTGGACAAAATGGCGGCTTTGGGAGGCTCCATAGCATTATACCTTACCAAGGTCCCTCCCCTCCCCAAACCCCACCCTCCTCAGGTTCCAGCCCCCCAAATCTCCAGGTACTTCCCAAACCAGAGCTGTCAACCTGATCTGCAACCTCTGTGTTCCTACTTTTGCATGGGTTCCCTGAAGGTTTTGATGCTTTGGAAGGACTGGGTAGAGGAGACACGTATGGAAAACATGACTTTTGCTCGGTCCTGTTGATCCCACCATCTAGCCCAGAAGTCCACTTCTAAGAGGAAAAGCACACAAGCAAGGGGCGAACACAAAGGGACTCCGATACCTTTGCTGTTTGTCCCCAGGCCCTGGAACAGATTCTACTCCTGACCATGGAAGTTCCATTGTTTCACCACAACTAATTGCCTTACGAGGACTTCCTCTCCAGCTTGGTGTCGTGGTTAAGAGCGCAGACTCTAATCTGGGAGACCTGGGTTTGATTCTTCACTCCTCCACATATGGCCACCTGGGTGACCTTCGGTCAGTCGCAGTTCTCTCAGAGCTGTTCTCTCAGGAGCAGTTCTGGAAAGAGCTCTCTCAGCCCCACCTCCCTCACAGGGTGTCTGTTGTGGGGAGGGGGAGGGAAAGGAGTTGGTAAACTGCTCTGAGACTCCTTCCGATAGTGAAGGGCGGGGTATAAATCCAATCTCTTCGTCTTCTCTTCTTCATTTTCCCAAATTTCTTTTGGAAGCCATTACAGACCATCAGTTCAAGATCAAATCCAGCCTGAACTGTCCCTAGAAGCTAAAATGACCAAACGGAGGGTGTTGTACCTTGGTCACAACATGAAAAGACAACAGCAGAAGACATCTACATGGGGTCCACCTCAGTGTTCCCTCTAAGCTGAGTTGGTTAGCTCAGGAAGGATGGCTCCAGAGCAAACTAATTCATGCAGCAGCCAAATTGCTCGCTCACAACTTTAATGCCGGTAGCTCACAAAGTAGAATTTTTGCTCACAAGACTCCACAGCTTAGAGGGAACATTGGCTATTGTGCTTCCATCTTCAAAAGATGTACAGAAGTGTGAGTATAGTAGTTCCAAGTCACACTATTACAAACAGCTCTTTTAAGTTTACACAAAAAATTCTTTCACCATATAGATGTTCCTTCCTACAGAACATCTGTAAATGCCGGTAGCTCGCAAAGTAGAATTTTTGCTCACAAGACTCCACAGCTTAGAGGGAACATTGGCTATTGTGCTTCCATCTTCAAAGGATGTGCGGAAGGGTGAGTATAGTAGTTCCAAGTCACACTATTACAAACAGCTCTTTTGGGTTTACACAAAAAATTCTTTCACCATATAGATGTTCCTTCCTACAGAACATCTGTACATGCTTTGAAGAAGATATTTTGTGTATTCATCTGTACGGTACAGCCTTTGTGTGCATACAGTATTGCAGTGTGCACTGATTTGCTTATAAGCAGGGGCCATTTCGTAGAAAAAGAGGTGCAGGAGCTCATTAGCATAACTCATTAGCATAACCTATTTGCATATGCCACATTCCCTGGCATCACCAGAAGTATGTCAGAAGGCAACACCCACCGCTCAGGCTCCACTGAACTGTTTCGGATTGCTAGCTATTGGGGTGTGTGGAACGTGCAGATCTGTCCTCGCAGAGGAGGGAGAGCTTGTACCTGAATAACTTGTACCTGAATAAAACTTAGTCTTCAAGGTGCCACTGGACTGTTTTGGGCCGTGGGGGGGGGGGCTCTGCAATTTACCTGGCTGCTTCTTGCTCTGACTGAGGGCTCCTGGGAGCAGGGGGTGGGGCTTGCTGCATGTGCCCGCCCCCTGGGCTCTTTACTGCCGGAGCTCTGCTGCTGTGGGCTCCTGCAGGAAATGACCCCTGCTTATAAGAAGAAGAATATTTGGATTTTATGTACAGTGTTGAGGCTGCCTTATACTGAATCAGTCTGCTGGTCCATCAAGGTCAGTATTGTCTACTCTGACTGGCAGCTGCTCTCCAGGGTCTCAGGCAGAGGTCTTTCCCATCACCTCCTACCTGGTCCTTTTTAACTGGAGATGCCGGGGATTGAACCTGGGACTTTCTGCATGCCAAGCAGAGGCTCTTCCGCTGAGCCACAGCTCCTTCTGTTTACTGAGCTTATCACTGTGCAGCTCACTTTCTGTGTTGCCCCTTGGAGAAAATGGCTGCTTTGGAAGGTGGACTCCATGGCTCTACACCCCACTGAGGGCCCGTCCCGTCCTGTCCTGTCCCTCCCCAAATCCTGCCCTCCCCAGGCCCCACCCCAAAAGGTCCAGGACATTCCCAACCAAGAGTCAGCAGCCCGCGAGGCTGATCCGATGGCCATTCAAGCTAACCCAGTTCTTCCCATGGTTTTTCGGAAACGTCATCAAGCGACACCAAATCGGTCCTAAAGGGAAGATCCCGCCATTAAATGTCATCCCGGCACCTGAAGGCAAACTGGCTGAGCCCCGTGTGGATGACGGAAGCCGCACAATGGGGCCACCCACAGACAAGGAAGGGGTTTTTGTGCTCAAAGGGCTTCCCGAGAATGTCGGAAAATATAACTTTTTAAATTACTCCGATGAGGAAACCTCCAGGGAGGGATTTTGATAAGTGCTCCAGAAGAGGAAGAACACTAAGGCCCTTCCTGCCCTCTCCTTTTAATCCATGTTCGCCGTGGTGTCCTCCAAACTATTCTGCGCTAAAATCGAGTCCAACCTTCTTTTTAATCCAGGTTTTTCCCCCTGTTCCACACCAGTTTGGTGTAGTGGTTAAGTGTGCGGACTCTAATCTGATCCAGGTTTTTCCCCCCTGTTCTACGCTAAGGCTGCGGTCACACACACTAAACAATCCACTTTCAGTGCAATTTCCAACTGAATTTGACTGTATGAACGGCCAAAATCCAGTTGGGGAGTGCACTGAAAATGGATTGGAAGCAGATTATTTTGTGGATGTGACCGCAGCCTAAAATTGAGTTCAACTTTCTTTTTAATCCTGGGGTTTTTTCCCCCCAATCTGCACTGAAATCGAGTTCAACGTTCTTTTTATTTCATGTCTCTCTAGTCCTCTGGGCAAAAATTCAACTTTGTGAGCTAAGGCATTAGAGTTGTGAGCGAGCGATTTGGCGACTGCATAAATTAGTTTGCTCTGGAGCCCTCCTTCCTGAGCTAAGGCAAAAATGTGTGAGCCGGAGGCTAAAAAACTGCGAGCTAGCTCACACTAACTCAGCTTAGAGGGAACACTGGTGGCCAGCCCAGTTTCAGCCTGCTGTTGCCCCAGGTTATTTGGATGCTGTTTTGCTGTGGACTTAAATTGCCTCGACTCGAACACTGAGAAAATCCACAGTGACAGGCAGATGAAGAAGAAGAGAAGAAGAGATTGGATTTATACCCCACCCTTCACAACCCAAAGGTGTCTCAGAGCGGCTTACAAACTCCTTTCCCTTCCTCTCCCCACAACAGACACCCTGTGAGGTAGGTGGGGCTGAGAGAGCTCTGACAGAAACTGCCCTTTTTCAAGAACAGCCCAAGGTCATCCAGCCAGGTGCAAGTGGAGGAGTGGGGAATCAAACCTGGTTCTCCCAGATTAGAGTCTGTGCACTTAACCACTACACCAAACAGAAGCGGAAAGGAGTGGTCGGCACTAGTTAGAAATGGGGAGGGGGCTTTAAAGGTCGGCCGGGTGAGGAGCTGGCAACCCACTCTGTGGATAAAACCGAAATGCCCATTTGAAGACCGTGCTCAATCACAACATTGATCTCCGACTTGACCTAAATAAACACCCGCTAAGCGTCCTCGTTAGATCCGCCGCCGATTTGCCTCCTGTTTAATCCAGAGGCTCCTTTCGTCCGATAAGACCGGCACACAACTATTAATCGGTGATTCAGTTTCCTCTTGGGCCACGCTTGCCCCGATCAGACTGCCCCGGCATGAATACTCCATTAATGGGTGCTTCCGGTACCTATGATGTGTACAGCCGTCAAGCGAACAGAAGAAGAGCACTGATGGGTGGAGACAACTGTCCACCTAATCCAATCGCTTGTTTTCTTTCAGTGGCAAACCAGGTAACCCTGGAAGGACTACAAGGAGAGGCACACAGGATAAAGCCTTACCGTTTCTATGGCCCTTTGGAAAGTGGTTTTTAGAGGTATGAACAATGAAGCTGCTTGATCCTGAGTCGGGCTATCAGAATCAGTACTGTCCATTCTAACTAGCAGTGGCTCTCCAGGTTCTCAGGTCAATGTCTTTCCCATCACCTACTGGGGATGTCAAGTCACAGCTGACTTATCCCGGCCCCGTAGGGTTTTCAAGGCAAGAGATGTTTCAGAGGTGGTTTGCCATTTGCCTGCCCCTGCATCACAACCCTGGTGTTCCTTGGTGGTCTCCCATCCAAATACTAGCCAGAATCTCACCCTGCTTAGCTTCTTCGACCTGATGAGGTCATTCTAGCCTGGGCTATCCAGGTCAGGGCTCCAACACCTATTACTTGATCTCAGGGGTCATTTCCTGCCGGAGCGCACAGGAGCGGTGCTCCGGCAGCAAGGAGCCCAGGGGGTGGGCACAGGCAGCAAGCCCCGCCCCCTGCTCCCAGCAGCCCTCAGTCGGGCCACAAGGAGCAAGAAGCAACCAGGGAATTTGCAGAGCCCCTCCCCCGCCTTCAGGTATAAGCTCTCCCTCCTCTGCGAGGGCAGATCTGCACGTCTGTCCCCCCCAATAGCTAGCAATCCAAAACAGTCCAGTGGAGCCTAAGCGGTGAGTGTGGCCTTCTGACACACTTCCGGTGATGTCAGGGGGTGTGGCATATGCAAACAAGTTATGCTAATAAGTTATGCTAATGAGCTCCTGCACCTCTTTTTCTACGAAATGACCCCTGCTTGATCTTATTGTTAACTGGAGATGTCAAGAACCTTCTGCGTACAATATAGATGCTCTACCGCTAAGCCCCAGCCCCTTTCTATATACAGCTTCCAAACACGGAGGTTATCTTCAGTCACCATAACTAATGGCCATCGATGGACCCGTGCACCATTACTTTGACTAAGCCCCTTTTAATGCTCTTGGGCCATCGTTATTGAGGACTTCACATGCTTGGCCTGCGTTGGGTGAAAAAGCACTTACTTTTGTGATAGCTAAATTGTGATGGATAAAAGGAAGTACTTCTTTACCCAAAGAGTAATTAACACGCAGAATTGAGCGCCTCAGGAAGTGGTGGTGGCTACAAACACAGACAGCTTCAAGAGGGGATTGGATAAACATCTGGAGCAGAAGTCTATCAGTGGCTCTTAGCCCCAAGGTATAGATGGAAAACTCTGTCCCAGGCAGTGATGCTCTGTATTCTTGGTGTTTGGGGGGCAGCAACATTGGGAGGGCTTCTGGAGTTTTGGCCCCACTGGTGGATCTTCCGAGGGCTTCTGGGTTTGGGCACTATGTGACACAGAGGGTTGGACTGGATGCACCATTGGCCTGATCCAACATGGCTTCTCTTATGTTCTTAGCTCTAAGTCTTTAACTAGGTCAAGTTATTCCACCAAGGGAGAGCTCGCTTTTCATCACACACGAGATGGACATACATCCCAAGTCAACTCATTGGTCCACCTAGTTCGGTATTATGCCCTGCAACTGGCAGGAGCCATTCTCGGGGATCTCAGGCAGAGAAGGGTCAGTCCCATCATCTGACACTTGAGAACCTGTAGCTGGAGCTGCTAAGAACCAAGGCAGGGACCTTTTGCGTGCAAAGCTTGTGCCCTACTGATGAGCCACAAACCCTCAGGAAGTTCTAGTGGTGAAGTATCTAAAGCCTCCGCACATCCGAGGGAGAAACAGATGTTGGGTTGCTGGATTCTTTTTCCCCAGGCTTCATTTCGGTTAAGGGGCGTCTCTTGCTTCAAAGGTGTGTGCCTTATCGCAGACCATCGATCTGTCCACCCAGCCGCCCACTGTCCAGACTCAGTGGACGCTCCTTATTGCAGGATACAGAATCCTACAGAAGGGACATCTCCAGATGCCACACTTAAAATGGTGACCAGGAAGCCATCAAACCACTCCAAGGTTGACCCCTATTTATCCTGCCATGGCACTTCTACCAGTAGTAGTAGCCAGATGCACAAAAGCCAACTAAGCTTTTCTCACCACTTCACTTTCCGTGGCCTAGAAGTCTGCTGCATTTCATTCTGGTGGGCTGCCGTGAAACAGTTCAGGAACAGGGCAACTAGAACATGCTGGGACATCCCTAAAAAAAGCTGGCCAATGGTCACCTCCTGGCTGTCTCAGCCCCACACTGCGTTGGGATCCCAGAAGCCTCAGTCTCTCCACTTGCCTGTAGCAGCCACAGCAACAACGCAGACATTCATAGCCTCGTGATATCATTATCCGCCATGGTTCCTCTGCTATAAAAGGAGATTAATCCCATACATTACAAGTGCTATAGGAATGATAAATCAGGGTGCCTGTTTGCAATCCCAGACAACGAGCCTGCAGTTGGAAGGGAGGGGCCGTGGCTCAGTGGCAGAGCCTCTGCTTCGCATGCAGAAGGTCCCAGGTTCAGTCCCCGGCATCTCCAGTTAAAAGGACCAGTCAGTAGGTGACGAGTCGGGAAGGACCTCTGCCTGAGACCCTGGAGAGCCATGAAGTGGGGCTGTGGCTCAATGGTAGAGCATCTGCTTGGCATGCAGAAGGTCCCAGGTTCAGTCCCCGGCATCTCCAGTTAAAAGGACCAGTCAGTAGGTGACGAGTCGGGAAGGACCTCTGCCTGAGACCCTGGAGAGCCATGAAGTGGGGCTGTGGCTCAATGGTAGAGCATCTGCTTGGCATGCAGAAGGTCCCAGGTTCAGTCCCCGGCATCTCCAGTTAAAAGGACCAGTCAGTAGGTGACGAGTCGGGAAGGACCTCTGCCTGAGACCCTGGAGAGCCTCTGCCAGCCTCAGTAAACAATACTGACTTTGATGGACCCAAGGGTCTGATTCAGTCTAGGGCAGGTTCATGTGTTTATGTGTTGTTGTTTTTAAGAGTCCTGCAGAACTGCAAAGAGACTGCAGTTGCCGTTGGTGCCGTTCACCAGATCACAGAAGAATTTTTCTAGATCCAGCCAAAAGTCAAGATCCGTTTCCAACAGCAGCCACTCAGGTGCCCCTGACCACGTCCACAGCAGTGAAATTCCGTGCAGTGACGTTTTTAAAACTGCACGTGACGTGAAATTTCCCACAGTAGATTTTTCCCTCACCAGGCGTAGACCAAACGTTTTCACCTTCTTACCCAATGTTTTTGGAAGTCATTAAAACTGGGGGTTCCAAAAACGTGGGATAAGAAGGAGAAAACTTTGGGGTTTGGGGTGAGGAATATGCTACTGTGGAAAGTTTCACATAAAGTGCAGTTGTAAAAACGTCAACGCGGGGAATTTCACTACTGCGGAAGTGGTCTCTTCTGATAAGCAGGTCCTTCTTGCTGTTGGCTTCCAACAATTGGCGTTCAAAGGTATCCTGCTTCTGAACCTGGAAGCTCCGTTTTGCCACCATGCCAGCCATAGTGAGCGACCACGAGGATTTGCTAGGAACACCCCTGTTTGAACCTTGCCGTGTCTGTGAACTGCCAGAACCAAAGGCTGCATGGAAGCTAGATCACTGCTCCTAGTGAATACATGATCCACCCCATCTTCACTGATGGTAAACAGCTTCTGCATCTATGTGATACAGAACCATAGAGTTGGAAGGGACCTCCAGGGTCATCTAGTCCAACCCCCCTGCACAATGCAGGAAATTTACAAATACCTCCAGTTTGGTGTGGTGGTTAAGAGCATGGACTCTTATCTGGGAGAAGCGGGTTTGATTCCCCACTCCCCCACATGCAGCTGCTGGTGTGACCTTGGGTCAGTCACAAGTTTTTTCAGAGCTGTTCTCTCAGGAGCAGTTCTCAAGAGAGCTCCCTTAGCCCTGCCTACTTCATGGGGTCTCTGTTGTGGGGAGGGGGAGGAGATTGTAAGGCGCTCTAAGACTCCGAGAAGGGCAGGGTATAATTCCAATCTCTTCTTCTCTTCTCTCTCTCCCACCCCACACCCTCGGTGACCTCTGTTCTATGCCCAGAAGATGACAAAAAACAATTCAATGCCACATGGGAAACTAGACCTCTTTAACCTCCTTGCGTCTCTCTTTAGAACTATTTTCTCTCCCCTTGTCTCTGCCCAAGGGCCCCCATCAACTATCGGGTCTTCCCGCGCCGGCCGTAATCGGATGATCACAAGAGCCAGCCTCACAGGGATATTGTTCGGACTGCTGACATAACCCACATTGAAGCACTAGAAAACCCCAAAGAGCCCTGTGTCACCAGTCATCAAGGCAATCTTCTTCTGACTGCGTGCTACATGTGTGGGGGAGCAAACAAACTCCATCTTTCAGGACCAATTCAAGAGCAGCTCAACAGATCTCGTCAAACGCCTGGCAGCCGATCTAGGTCTGTCTGAGCCACAACCCAAAAAGGTGTCTGCCTCTCGCCCACCATTTCCTCTTCGGCTGCATGGCAGGATCAAAAAGACCCACAAGATGCTCCCTGAGCAACCAAGTCAAGCTCTCCTAAACCCTAAGACCAGCTAGCTGCCTTGGGCTTCTCTCCTTTCCCATCCCGGCCCTTTACCTTCCTTATCCAGCATTCCCCCCTTGCCTCACTTCAAGTAAACAGGCCTGTGTCTGGTGATCGGTTTCTTTGTCAGTCTTGAAGCTGCTTTATACTGAATCAGACCACCATTAAGATCAGTGTTGTCTGCTCAGACTGGAAGCTGCTCGGCAGGGTCTCAGGCAGAGGTCTTTCACATCACCTACTGCACAGTCCTTTTCAACTGGAGGGGCCAGGGATTGAACCCAGGCCCTTCTGCATGCCGAGCAGATGCTCTTCACCGGTCCACCAAGGTCAGTATTGTCTGCTCAGACTGCAAGCCACTCTGCAGGGTCTCAGGCAGAGGTCTTTCACATCACCTACTGCACAGTCCTTTTCAACTGGAGGGGCCAGGGATTAAACCCAGGACCTTCTGCATGCCGAGCAGATGCTCTGCCACTGAGCTACGGCCCCTCACTTGAATGGAACTCTCACAGGAAGCTGCCTTGTACCGAATGAGACGAAAAGTCCATCAAGGTCAGTATTGCCTACTCGGACTGGCAGCAGCTCTCCAGGGTCTCAGGCAGAGGTCGTCCACACCACATACTGCCTGGCCCTTTTTAACTGGAGATGCCAGGGCTTGAACCTGGGACCTTCTGCATGCCAAGCAGATGTTCTGCCACTGAGCCATGGCCCCTCCCTTGAATGGAACTCTCACATGAAGCTGCCTTATATTGAATGTGGCTGAAGTCCATCAAGTTCCATATTGTCTAGTCAGACCGGCAGCGGCTCTCCAGGGTCTCAGCTGGAGGTCTTTCACATCACCTACTACCTGATCCTTAACTGGAGATGCTGGAGATTGAACCTGGGACCTTCTGAATGTCATGCAGATGTTCTACCACTGTGCCACGGCCCCTCCCTTGAATGGAACTCTCACATGAAGCTGCCTTATACCGAATGAGACTAAGAGTCCATCAAGGTCAGTATTGTCTACTCAAACTGGCAGCAGCTCTCCAGGATCTCAGGAAGAGGTCTCACATCACCTACTGCCTGGCCCTTTTTAACTAGAGATGCCAGGGCTTGAACCTGGGACCTTCTGAATGCCATGCAGATGTTCTGCCACTGAGCCACGGCCCCTCCCTTGAATGGAACTCTCACATGAAGTTGCCTTATACCGAATGAGACTAAGAGTCCATCAAGGTCAGTATTGTCTACTCAGTCCAGCAGCGGCTCTCCAGGGTCTCACCTGGAGATCTTTCACATGACCTACTATCTGATCCTTAACTGGAGATGCTGGGGATTGAACCTGGGACCTTCTGAATGCCATGCAGATGTTCTGCCACTGAGCCACGGCCCCTCCCTTGAATGGAACTCTCACATGAAGTTGCCTTATACCGAATGAGAGTAAAAGTCCATCAAGGTCAGTATTGTCTACTCAGTCCAGCAGTGGCTCTCCAGCGTCTCACCTGGAGATCTTTCACATCACCTACTACCTGATCCTTAACTGGAGATGCTGGGGATTGAACCTGGGACCTTCTAATTGCTCAGCAGATGCTTTTCCGCTGAGCCACAGCCCCTCTCCATGGCTCTCTAGGGTCTCAGGCAGAGGTCTTTCACATCACTACTGCCTGGTCCTTTTAACTGGAGATGTCGGGGATTGAACCTGGGACCTTCTGCATGCCCAGCAGATGCTCTACCGCTGAGACATGGTCCCTGGACCTTGACAACCGAGATGAGTAAGATCCAGACCTACTAAGATCTTTCCACACGCACACAAACTGACTGCAATAACTCCTGGCAATTTGGGGGCCTGCTTAATATGTCGAGCTGCTACTTATTCCCATGGCAGAGCTCTCGGGCTTCTCACAGCTGCCTTGGCAATCCAGAAAATAAACATCGTCTTCTCCAATTGCTTCGCCTCTGCGCCAGGAGAAGGGGAGGCTGCCAGATTTCTGTCCACATGTCATTCGCATGTAGCAGACACAGCCGCCCCAGTAAGAAGAAAAGGTTTTCCTTCACAATGAGCAGCAGTGCTAGTTTTATGATAGGCAGAGGTCATTTCCTGCAGGAGCGCACAGGAGCGGAGCTCCGGCAGTAAAGAGCCCAGGGGGTGGGCACATGCAACAAGCCCCACCCCCTGCTCCCAGCAGCCCTCAGTCAGAGCAAGAAGCAGCCAGGTAAGTTGCAGAGCTCCTCCCGGCCCCCCCAGTTCAAAACAGTCCAGTGGCATCTTTAAGACCAAGTTTTATTCAGGTACAGGCTCTCCCTCCTCTGCGAGGACAGATCTGCACGTTCCACACACCCCAATAGTTAGCAATCCAAAACAGTCCACTGGAGCCTGAGCGGTGGGTGCTGCCTTCTGACACACTTCCGGTGATGTCAGGGGGTGTGGCATATGCAAATAAATTATGCTAATGAGTTACACTAATGAGCTCCTGCACTTCTTTTTCTACTAAATGACCCCTGATTATAGGATTTGGTTTTTTAGCTTTCAAGGTGCCACTGGGCTCCGTCTTGGGGAGGGGGTGGAAGCTGGTGGTCTTTAGAGAGCCCCAGATTCGATCCCAGTCATTTGCAGTTCCAGATCACAGCGCTGAGAAAGTCCTGGGCCTGAAACACTGACGATCTTTCGCCCCATCAGAGTAGACCGGTGGTTCTCAAATGGTGGCTCAGGACCCCAAAGTGGGGCATAACTCTCTCTTGGAGGTGGAGAATAAATCCATGAGGGAGAAGGCAAAGGAGGAATGGGGAAAGAAAGTTGTATGGCAAATTGGGGGTTGCCACTGCAAAACGGGGTCGAATGGCCATGAAATGCAGCCTGTTGCTATATGTCAATATGGAAAATTAAAAAACAAGAGCGAGAGAGAGACTGGATTTATACCCTTCCCTTCACTACCCGGAGGAGTCTTAGAGTGGCTTACAATCTCCTTTCCCTTCCCAGCAACAAACACCCTGTGAGGTAGGTGGGACTGAGAGAGCTCTCGAGAGAGAGAGAGATCCGCCCTTGAGAGAACAGCCCTGAAAGATCTTGTGACTGACCCAAGGCCACACCAGCGGCTGCATGTGGAGGAGTGGGGAATCAAACCTGGTTCTCCCAGATTAGAGTCTGCCCTCCTAACCACTACACGAAACTGGCTCTCATAGAGGTATGCTCAGTGTGAATGGATGTGAATCCCTGTGTTTTATGTTGGGCGGGGGGAAAGTCACATGTAGTCACTATGACATGGGTCCCACTTCAACAAGTTATGCATTTTTATTTATATGACAGGATTTGTATCCCACCCTTCCGCCCTCACAAGAACCACCACGGTGGCTGTTAGAGACCCATTACAGTAGACTATTTATTATTTACTTGATTTATATCCTGTCTTTTTGTCCCAATGGGGACCCAAAGCAGTTTACATCCTTTTGTCTTCTTCATTTTAGCCTCACAACAACCCAGTGAGACAGGTTACATTGAGAATGTGTGACCGGCCCAAGGTCACCCAGCGAGCTTCCACGGCACAAGAGGGGATCCGAACCTGGGTCTCCCAGACCCTAGTCTGACACTTTAACCACTACACCACACTCGCCCTCTACGAAGGGCTATGCTGCTTCTCTACGAAGGGCTAGATAAAGGACACAAACACAAAGGTGTGTTTTTTTTACTAAACATAAAAACATGCTTAAAACATTAGCTCTGTAAGCTGCAAACCTACTTTTGACTTATTGACATCCACCACGGAAACCTCGTGCTCAGAGTTCTGAGTCTAGGACCCAGGTTAAAACATGGAGTGGCTGAGTGATTAAGAGAGTCTGGCGAAGCAAGCCATGATGCAGCAGCAGCGGCAGCAGAGCTGGAAGCAGGAGATGGCCAGTTCCACTGCGGGCCTGATGGGAGCCCTCCGGGGGCCTGATCTGGCCCCCGGGCCACATGTTTGACACCCCTGGGCTAGATGGATTAAAGATCAGATTTCGTGGAAAGCACCTTTCTCCCCATGTCGCCCCCTCCCAGTACCCCAACTAACTTAATTCCTCCTTTTCTCTTCTGCAATAACAGCCACGGATTTCGATGGGACTCCTCAGCTGCATCCCATTGAGAGCGTTCGAGACTATCAGCCTTTGGGAACCCTGATTTGTGCAAATGTCTGGGCAAAAAGCTAGCAGTGCTTCCGCCCCATGCGCACTGCCAGTCAAAGGCCCTGTCCTTTCCCGACACACGGATGACAGCACCCGAGAAGAGCATGTAGGTCTCCTAAACTGTAAGACACGAGGAGGGGGAAGACAAACTTGACCCAGTACCTGGGATCTAGAACCAGAAGCGGAAGAAAGAAGCCTGGTAAAGGGCCAAAAAACCGAGTGTGAACTTATTATATACAAAAAGGCACGCATTTATTAGATAGAAAGTTCAAAACAGAAAGATGAAACAGGTGGTAAAAATGGATATACCACTTACTTATGCAGCAAGATTAATAGACACATTAAAAGGTAAAGGTTCTTTTGCTCGAAAGCCAGTTGAATCCAACTCTACGTTTGCGGTGCTCATCTCCGTTTCAAAGCCGAAGAGCCAGCGCTGTCCGAAGACGAACCAGATGCGGAAGAAAGAAGCCAATATTAAAAACCAAGTGTGAACTTATTATATACAAAAAGGCATGCATTTATTAGAAAGACAGTTCAAAACAGAAACATGACTTGCAAGGTGGTAAAAATGGCTATACCACTTACTTAAGCAGCAAGATTAATAGACACATTAGCCATTTTTAAAAATTTGTATTTGATTATTCGTCTTCGGTTTGCTTTTTTTCTACAGCTATCCTTCTTTTGCTCCAGTATTCCCTTATCAGTTATTTCATTGTAATGTGTAACAGTGTAAGAGAAGAAGAGGAAGAGATTGGATTTATACCCCACCCTTCACTACCTGAAGAAGCCTCAGAGCGGCTTACAATCGCCTTTCCCTTCCCCTCCCCACAATAGACACCCTGTGAGGTAGGTGGGGCTGAGAGAGCTCTCTAAGAACATAAGAGAAGCCAATGTTGGATCGGGTCAATGGCCCATCCAGTCCAACACTCTGTCACACAGTGGCCAAAAATACCAGGTGCCTCTCTCAAGAACTGCCCTTGAGAGAATAGCTCTGAGAGAACTTGTGACTGACCCAAGGTCACACCAGCAGCTGCATGTGGAAGAATGGGGAATCAAACCCAGTGCTCCCAGCCTGGAGTCCGCGCTCCTAACCACTACACCAAACTGACTCTCAGCATGTGTCTATCTGTACCTCAAATTGTTTGACCTCTGAAGAAGGCCCCCAAGGGGCGGAAACGCTTCAGGTGGCTGTTATCGGCCCTTGCGTTCAGCTCACTTGTACTTTGTAACAAAGCTTTCATTGGGCCCTCATATGGTTTTAACTGTCTTTCTAATAGATAAATGCATGTATTTTGTATATAACAAGTTCACACTAGGTTTTTAATATTGACTCCGTATCAGGTTTCTTCCTCAGGATTCTGGACTCCTCAACTGTCCACTCAGGGTTCAAGAAGAAGAAGCTTCAGTTCTGCAGGCCCGTCAAAAGACCCAGGAACCCTGGTGTAGGTACGGTTGCCAGGCCTGGGTTGGAAAACACCTGGAGACTTTGGGGGCGGATCCAGGAGAGGGCGGGGCTTGGGGAGGGGAGGGGCCTCAACATGGTCCAATGCCATGGAGTCAGCCCCGTAGCTAATAACGTTTTGCTCAGGGGAACCAACTTTTTTGGGGGGGGGGCTGCCATTATATGTCTGTGTGGTACACTATATGTCTCAAAGATCCAAGCCACTTCAGCATCACCTTGAGCTCTCCATCTAGTGTGTGGGGGGGAATAAGTGATCAACTGGGGGGAGAGGGAGGGGGAGCTGAGGATTGGGGGAGGCATCAAAACTGTGGGAGGCCCATGCCCCGTGGGCCCCGTGATAGCTACGGTCCTGCATAGAGGCCACCCTTAAAAGCAGCCATTTTCCCCAGCGGAGCCGATCTCCGTCAGCTGGAGATCAGTTGAAGAAGAAGAAGAGATTGGATTTATACCCCACCCTTCACTCAGAGTCTCAGAGTGGCTTACAAACTCCTTTCCCTTCCCCTCCCCACACCAGCCACCCTTTGCGGTAGGAGGGGCTGAGAGAGCTCTTTTGAGGACTGTTCTTGAGAAAACAGCTCTGAAAGAACTTGTGA
>NW_015167649.1:66984-70642 GCF_001447785.1 Gekko japonicus
TCCCTCTCCCCCGCTTAAGTCTGCTTGCACGTACAGAAACAGGCCCGTTCTGGGCTGACTCGCTCTCTCTCTCTCTTTTTGTCACTGTTAACCGCATCCGGACTCTATTAAAGTTCCTGGCGCTGGATAAACAATGTAACTGTCGCGTGCGGCAGTCTGAAAATAATTGGATTAGCTAAAACATATCAGCTAAATAGAGACAGCCCCAGCTCAGACAGTCGGAATAAATGTCGCCCTGGAAAAAAGAGGGGGGGGGGAGAAACCCTGACAATTGATGCCTCCATAGGCAGGGCTTCTCTTCCTACAGATGCCTCAAAAGGGGGTGGGGGAGGGGGAGAGAGAGGGGGAAGAATTTTGACTCAGCTCGGTCTCCCTTTTATATGCAAACAGTCTGATCCCGAAGGCCTTGGTTCGGAAGTGGGCCACATAGCGAATAAGCACTGTAGAACTGTGCTTTCAAAGAAGCGCGGCTGGGGTCAGGGGGAAAACAGGGCCAGCGTTCCCTCTAAGCTGGGTTTGTGTGAGCTAGCCCATAGTTTTTAGCCCCCCCCCGCTCACACATTTTCGCCTTCGCTCAGGAAGAAGGGCTCCAGAGCAAACTAGTTAGCGCAGTAGCCAGATCGCTCGCTCACAACTTTTATGCCAGGAGCTCACCAAGCAGAATTTTTGCTCACAAGACTCCGCAGATTAGAGGGAGCATTGCACACAGGGCTGCCAACAGGGGGGGAACAGGCCTCTTACTGAACCCTAAAAACACTTTCAGGCCTGCCGAGTGCACCACAATTCTGAACATAAGTCATTGGCTTTTGATTTAAGACTGTAAGCACACTTAGGAGCGATTCCTATTATACTTGGAGAGATTTACTTCTGAGAGGAGGAGAAGGAGGAAGAGGAGGAGATTGGATTTATAACCCACCCTTCATTTGGAGTCTCAGAGCAGCTTACAAACTCCTTTCCCTTCCCCTCCCCACAACAGATACCCTGTGAGGTAGGTGGGGCCGAGAGAGAGCTCTTTCGAGAACTGCTTGTGAGAGAACAGCTCTGAGAGAACTTGTGACTGACCTAAGGTCACCCAGCTGGCTGCATGTGGAGGCGTGGGGAATCAAACCCAGTTCTCCCAGATTAGAGTCTGCACTCCTAACCACCTCCTCTCCCAAACTCTACACCCATGCAGGACCTTTGATTGCACGCAGGATCACGACCCTTTTGGGAAAGTTCACCCCACGGAGGTGATACAATTTATTTTCCTAATCCTTGTGATCTGGATTCCTGTCTCTGCCTGGTTTGACCATCTAAACAAAATTCCCCCGTTTTCCCAAATGTATCATTATCATCTCCTCTCCCAAACTTAAACTGGCTCTTGGGGTATGAGAAGGGGGGGGATGTGGGGAAACTTCTGAGCAGCAGAAGCGTACACAGTCCTCACCATTTGCATTTCCTTCGAATAGGGAAGTCACTGAACCAATAAATAATATTTCCGGAACACATTTGGGGTTTTGTGGTGTGCCCACCCCCACGACACCACACGGCCCTTTAGTTAACTCTCCAGAATTTTTTTTAAGTTAGTAGCCAATTGCTGCAAAGGAGAAGAAGGAGAAGAAGGAGAAGAAGGAGAAGAAGGAGAAGAAGGAGAAGAAGGAGAAGAAGGAGAAGAAGGAGAAGAAGGAGAAGAAGGAGAAGAAGGAGAAGAAATTGGAGTTATACTCTGCCCTTCACTACACAAAGATGTCTCAGAGCGGCTTACGAACTCCTTTCCCCTCCCCGACCTACAACAGACACCCTGTGAGATAGGTGGGGCTGAGAGAGCTCTGACAGAAACTGCTCTTTTTTCAAGAACAGCTCTTATCAGAACTATGGCTTGTCCAAGGTCATCCAGCAGCTCCAAGTGGAGGAGTGGGGAATCAAACCCGGTTCTCCCAAATTAGAGTCCATGCACTTAACCACTACACCAAACTGGCTCTGGTTCCTGGAGTTAGGCAAAAGGGGTTAAGGAGGAGGCCGGTGCAGCTCAAAACGACAGCATGGACCAGTTTCGTTCCTCAACTTGAAAAGGAAGAGCGCATCAGACACCTCAGCCCTGAGAAAGCACACCAAAACACTTCTGAAGAGGCACTGTGACAATGCAGCTTTCTACCTCTTCACACCACGCGTGTTAATTCCCCTAGGACTCCCAAAGGGGTTTTCTAATTGTTTGCTTCCTTCATTTCTATCCTGCCTTTCTCCCTGATGGGCACCCAACACTGCTGACATCCTTCTTCTCTCCTCAATTTTATCCACACAACAACCCTGTGAGGTCATAAGAACATAAAAGAAGCCCTGTCGGATCAGGCCAATGGCCCATCCCATCCAACTCTCTGTGTCACACAGTGGCCAAAACCCAGGGGCCTTCAGGAGGTCCACCAGCAGGGCCAGATTAACTCCAGAAGCCCTCCCATTGTTGTCCCCCAGGAACCAAGAATATAGAGAATCACTGCCCCAGACATAAGAACACAAGAGAAGCCATGCTGGATCGAGCCAATGGCCCATCCCGTTCAACACTCTTTGTCATACAGTGACCAAAACCCAGGTGTCCTCAAGAGATCCACCAGTGGGGCCAGAACTCCAGAAACCCTCCTACAAGGAATACTGAGCATCACTACCACAGCCATGGTGTTCCATCTATAAAAACATAACAGAAGCCATGTTGGATCAGGCCAATGGCCCATCCCGTCCTACACTCTGTGTCACACAGTGTCCAAAACCCAGGCACCATCAGGAGGTCCACCAGCAGGGCCATAAGAACATGAGAAGCCATGTTGGATCAGGCCAATGGCCCCTCCAGTTTAACACTCTGTGTCACACAGTGGCCAAAACTCAGGTGCCATCAGGAGGTCCACCAGAGGGGCCAGATTAGCTCCAGAAGCCCTCCCACTGTTGCCTTCCAGGCACCAAGAATACAGAGCATCACTGCCCCAGACAGATTGTTCCATCTGTACGTTGTGGCTAATGGCCACTTAGGGACCTCTGCTCCATATGTTTATCAAGGTCAGTTAGGCTGAGCATGGGTCCCAGGTCACCCTGCAAGCTCCCATGGCAAAGTGGTATCTGCACCTGGGTCTCAGGGTCTCTAACCACCACCGTATGTTGGATCAATTTGTGATCGAGGAAGGGCTGAAAAATTACAGCTGCTTGACCAAACACAAACACACATCAAAATGTCCTATCCCATCCATATAAAGGCATGTTCAAATGTTGCCAATTGACCAATACATTAAGTCAGCCTGACACACCTGTGCCTTTAAGAGCAGAAAGCCACCGGTCAAAGCTTTTCCAAACATTCCAACAAGATCACCTGACTATGGGTTTGACACCAGACTGCTTTTAAAGGCACAGAACCACACTGGAAAGGACCTACAAGTAACCACTCCGGACATGCTCAGGGCTGTCGTCTGTGCCAGGGGAAGCCACACTTAACCAGAACTTCCTGCCATGGGTGCACATCATACATGACACGTACCAGTGGGAAGCACGTCATACATAAACTGGCCGTGCAGTGCGAGCCACATGGCAAAACCATGCTCTTTGTTCTACTAGCTGGAATTTTGCTTTATCCCATCCCATGAAGTCTGAAGACGACTGAGTCTTTTGACATGGTGGCAGGGGCTGGGGGGGGGGCTGA
>NW_015167649.1:71286-82781 GCF_001447785.1 Gekko japonicus
CAATAGGTGGGGCGCACAGGGGGGGGGGGGGCGCCAGAAGGGATCCTCACCTAGGGTGCAAAATAAGCTGGGGCCGGCCCTGCATGTGGAGGAGTGGGGAATCAAACCTGGTTCTCCCAGACTAGAGTCCGTGCTCCTAACCACTACACTAAGCTGGTTCTCAAAAAAGCAGAGATACTTTTATGCAAACCTTTTTTAAATAATTGAATGGTGGGTCAAACCCATTGACTTGGCCACAAATCCCATTATCCCACTAATATCATGTACCTCCATGTATGTATGCTGGCACGCTCACACACACACTCTCCATAACTCCTCCTCCTGGGAGGCCTGTGGACCAGTGTTTCCTCTAAGCTGAGTTAGCTCCAGAGCAAACTAATCGATGCGGCAGCCAAATCGCTCGCTCGCAGCTTTAATGCCAGGGACTCACCAAGTAGAATTCTTGCTCACAGCTTAGAGGGAGCATTGCTGTGGATGCTAATTTTTCCCCCCCCTGTCATCTGGGAATGTGTGTTGTTTTATCTGTTGATAGGTCTTGAGTATTTTCATGTTGGGTTTCAAGCTGACTATTTATTGTATTCGTTTCTGTGGTAAGCCGCCCTGAGCCCGGCTTGCAGGGAAGGGCAGCCTAATAAATCCAACATAATGAATAAATAAATAAAAAATTAGGACCACAGCCATTACCCGGAGGTAACTTCCTTTCTCCCCTCTCTGTTAACCCTGAGAAAGTAAGAACATAAGAACATAAGAGACGCCAATGTTGGATCAGGCCAAAGGCCCATCCAGTCCAACACTCTGCATCACACAGTGGCCAGAAATACCAGGTGCCATCAGGAGGTCCACCAGTGGGGCCAGGACATTAGAAGCCCTCCCACTGTTGACCCCCCCAAGCACCAAGAAGACAGAGCATCACTCGCCCCAGAGCCCCTATCTATACTTTGTGGCTAATAGCCACTGATGGACCTCTGCTCCATATGCTTATCTAATTCCCTTTTGAAGCCATCCATGCTTGTAGCCACCACCACTTCCTGTGGCAGTGAATTCCATGTGTTAATCACTCTTTGGGTGAAGAAGTACTTCCTTTTATCCGTTCTAACCCGACCGCTCAGCAATGTCATGGAGTGCTCATGAGTTCTTGTACTGTGAGAAAGGGAGAAAAGTACCTTTCTCTACCTGTTCTTTCCCATGCATAATCTTATAAACCTCGATCATGTCACCCCTCAGCCATCATTTCTCTAAGCTAAAGAGCCCCAAGCGCTTTAACCTTTCCTCATAGGGAAAGTGTTCCAACCCTTTTCTCATTCTAGTTGCCCTTTTCTGCACTTTTCCCAAAGCTATAATATCCTTTTTAAGGTGTGGTGACCAGAACTGCACACAGTATTCCAGATGAGGTCGCACCACTGATTCATACAGGGGCATTATGATATTGGCTGATCTGTTTTCAATACCCTTCCTAATAATCCCCAGCATAGAATTAGCCTTCTTTATTGCAGTCACACACTGTCTCGACATTTTCAGTGAGACAGTGACTGCTGTCGGGGAACCATTTCCTCCAGACTGGTCCCGGTCAAATCCATATGGCACCTCTGGAGTAAGGAAACGGCCTCCCACACGCCAACGCCACGCATGCCCTGGGAGCACATGACTCCACGGCATTGTTAAAGCTAAGCCCGTAGTCTGGTTGACGCCGGGCTGGGAGACATTCCGGGAGCCCCAGTTTGGTTTCAGCTGCTCTGGTCTTGCTAAAAGACTGTGTAGTCAATGCTCTGGAATGCGGTCGGACAGAACTCGGGGGGTGCCCTTTCTCAGTTTCAGAGAAAGCGGCCGGGTAGAGTCCGATCCTGTCAGGTCTCTGAAGCGAAGCCAGGCCAGTACTTGGATGAGAGAGACCACCAAGGAGGTCTCTGCAGGGGAAGGCAGCGGGGAAACTACCTCTGCTTCTTCTCGCTCACCTTGAAAGCCCCTTGGCGGGGGTCACCGTAAGTCAGTTACGACGTGGACAGCGCTTATGGAAGTGTGTCGATTTCGGGGTTACTTTCCTTTTACATTTCTGCTTAAGTAGATCAGCGGCCTTTAGGAAGGGGAGAAGTGATTGGATTTATACCCCGCCCTTCACTACCCGAAGGAGTCACACAGGGGCTTGCAATCTCCTTTCCCTTCCCCTCCCCACAAGACACCCTGTGAGGTAAAAGAAGAAGAAGAAGAGATTGGATTTCTACCCTGCCCTTCACAACCCAAAGGTGTCTCAGAGCGGCTCACAAACTCCTTTCCCTCCCCTTCCCCACAACAGACTCCCTGTGAGGTAAAAGAAGAAGAAGAAGAGATTGGATTTATACCCCGCCCTTCACTACCCAAAGGACTCTCAGAGGGGCTTACAAACTCCTTTCCCTTCCCCTCCCCACAACAGACACCCTGTGAGGTAAAAGAAGAAGAAGAGATTGGGTTTATACCCCACCCTTCACTACCCGAAGGAGTCTCAGAGGGGCTGACAAACTCCTTTCCCTTCCCCTCCCCACAACAGACACCCTGTGAGGTAGGTGGGGCTGAGAGAGCTCTGAGAGAAGTGCCCTTGAGAGAACAGCTCTGAGACAACTCATGACTGACCCAAGGTCACACCAGCAGTTGCGTGTGGAGGAGCGGGGAATGAAACCTGGTTCCCCCAGATTAGAATCTGCACTCCTAACCACTACACCAGACCACACTAGAGCAAACAGGGGGCTTCCTGCTTCCCCTCACACCATTTTTCCCACCAGGAACAGCTGTGGAACCCCACACGTTGCTCCTCCATGGGGGAAACAAGGGCTCCGGAAGCCATTTCCAGCCAGGAAAACTGCATGAGGCAGAAGGTTCAAACCCCTCTGCGTGCAGCCCAGTCCAAATTGTGCCCTGTACCTGGAAGTTAAGAAGGGGGAGGAGATCGGATTTATCCCCCGCCCTTCACTACCCGAAGGAGTCTCAGAGCGGCTTACAATCCTTTCCCCTCCCCACAACAGACACACCCTGTGAGGCAGGTGGGGCTGAGAGAGCTCTTTCGAGAACTGCCCTGGAGAGAACAGCTCTGAAATAGCTTGTGACCAGGGTTCCCTGTAAGCTGAGTTAGTGTGAGCTAGCTCACAGTTCTTTAGCCTCTGGCTCACACATTTTTGTCTCAGGAAGGATGGCTGCAGAGCAAACTAATTTATGCAGGAGCCAAATCGCCGGCTCACAACTTTAATGCCAGTCGCTCACAAAGTAGAATCTTTGCTCACAAGACCTCACAGCTTAGAGGGAGCATTGCTTGTAACTGACCCAAGGTCACACCAGCAGCTGCATGTGGAGAAGTGGGGTCTCAAACCCGGTTCTCCCGGATTCGAGCCCGCGCTCCTAACCGCTACCCCAAACTGGGTCTCTTTTGGCTGACAATCTCCTGTCCTCAGATTTTGCACTGAAACCCGAACTTATGCATAATTTGAGCCCCCCCGTGGATACTGCCCCGGACCCAGATGGCCCAGGCTCACCCGATCTCATCAGCTCTCGGAAGCTAGTAAGGTCAGCCTGGTCAGTATTTAGAACTGAGACCACCAAGGAAGCCCAGGACTGCTACACAGAGGCAGGCAATGGGAAACCACCTCTGAATGTCACTCGACTTGAAAAAACCCCACGGGGTTGCCATAAGTCAACTGCGACATGACGCCACATTCCTCCACCACCACCACAGATATCAACCGTTTACATCCGCTTCCCCCACCACCACCGCCGCCGCCTAAGAGAAGCATGCCAAGAGTCCATTCGAGACCTTACCTGTGCTGGAACGAGCCTTCGGCCTGGACTTGCACCCGAAGCCGGTCGGCGATCCCCCTAGCAAGCTGCTCGGGGGGAATAGTCCAGAGCCGTATTCGGGCACATAGGAAGGGTAGGTGGTGATCGGGTGGTGAGCCGAGGACGAGGCCGCTCCTAGCGAGGACATGCCGGTCCGCGAGTGGGAGGACTCCAGCTTCATCGTGTCGGCCAGAGAGACCTGGTACTTGATACACTCCTTCTCCTCTTGGCGGCCGGATCCGGTGGAGCCCGGGGTGGAGATGGAGGGGTCCGGGGAGACATCTTTGGGAGGGGTCGGCGGGAAGGTGAAGAGGTGCGGGCTGGAGTGGCCCGTGGACAGAGCGGAGGAGGACGCCGGCGGGTAGACGGAGAGGGGTCCGGGCGAGCTGTGGTGGATGGGGGTCTTGGAGAAGGGGCTCAGGTTCCAAGGGGAGGCGCTGTGGTGGCTGCCCAGGGCTTTGCTCCCGTCCAGCCAAGGGAGAGAGCCGTGCAGCAAGGGCGGGCGGCACACCTGACCACCTGCTAGGACAGAAGACAGAGCAGATCCCAGTTAGGGGCCTTCGCCCGGGAGAAGCCCCTGAGACACCAACCGAGGTCCCAAAATCCCAATTGCCTTCCTCGAACAATCGGGAAGAATGAATTAGAAAGCTAAGCACCTCGGGACGCGATGCAACTCAGAGAAACCGGGTTGGGTGGGGTTTTTTAGGCCTATTGCTTAGTCCTGTTTTTTAGTCAACTTCCGGGCATGGAATGGCATGGCTCCCTCTAAGTTGTGGAGACTTTAGAGCAAAAATTCTACTTTGTGAGCTCCTGGCATGAAAGTTGTGAGCGAGCGATTTGGCCGCTGCATAAATTTGGTTTGCTCTGGAGCCCTCCTTCCTGAGCTGAGACAAAAATGGGTGAGCCGGAGGCTGAAAAACTGTGAGCTAGCTCCCACTAACTCAGCTTAGAGGGAACACTGGACTCACTGGGGGTGTCGGTCAGTGTTTCCTCTAACGTTGAGTTAGTGTGAGCCAGCTCACGGTTCTTTAGCCTCCGGCTCACACATTTTTGCCTTAGCTCAGGAAGGATGGCTCCAGAGCAAACTAACTTATGCAGCAGCCAAATCGCTCACTTGCAACTTTAATGCCAGTAGCTCACAGAGTAGAATTTTTTGCTCACTCCACAGCTTAGTGGGAGCAGTGGTGTGGGTATTTGTGAATTTCCTGCATTGTGCAGGGGGTTGGACTAGATGACCCTGGAGGTCCCTTCCGACTCTATGATTCTATGATTCCAACAGAGGGGATCGGGTGCCTATCTTTTAACCAGCTTTAGAGATTTATTGGGGGCTTAAATGTCCTTTAGCTTTAGCCGGATCACCGCCCTTGCAAGATAACACATTAAATGGTCACAATCCGGTTGGAGCGTTCTTTTCCCATGATTGCTCTTGCCCTCTTCTTCACACCCTCCTCTCACAGCAGAGGGGATCGGGTGCCTGTGTTTTAACCAGCTTTAGAGATTCATTGGGGGCTTAAATGTCCTTTAGCTTTGGCCGGATCACCGCCCTTGCAAGATAACACAACAGGGGGTTGAGTTAACATCCCCTGTATCATGGTATAGCAAGCAACCCCAAAGCTGCTAAGGTAACTCTGTGTAGTTCCTACTCGAGGTAGTAGCTCCAGCTAAGTGAAGGTAGTAGTTCCTACTCGAGGTAGTAGCTCCAGCTAAGCGAAGGTAGTAGCTCCAGCTAAGCTAACCCTCTGGAGTTCAGCAGCTCTGGGGAACCACATAGTTTGACTCCTGGTCTACCCATGGCCGTTTGGGCCTGGTCTACCCATGGCAGAACTTCAAAATCTAACTGGAAAACTGACTTCTGCTGAGTCAGCCCAGTGGTCCCTCAAGGTCAGTATTTACTCTGACTGGCAGCAGCTCTCCAGGGTCTCAGATGGACATCTTCCACATCCTGTAGGACCTGATCCCTTTTTCACAGGAGATTTCAGAGACTGAATCGGGGAACCTTCTAGATGCAAAGGAGATGGTTCCACCACACCCTGCAGTCCTCGTCAGAGTTGCGCCTTTCAACATCGATCAAAGTCAATGGCCTTCGAAGGTTGAAACTCTGTTTAGGGTTGGAACTAGAAAGAGGACATTCACAACCTCACCACCTCTAGGGGCCCTGAAGTCACAGTTCCCTTCTTGTTTACACAAATACCCTGGGCTCGAAAGAATCTGCTTGACTGCTTCATTCCAAACAGGACAACCTTGTTTGTCTCTTGTAGCGAAAATAAACAGAAGTCTTGCGGCGCCTCAAAGACTAAAGGCATTCTATTCCCGTGTAAACTCTCACGGACCAAGGGCCACCTCTTCAGGGGCATAGTGACGGCAAGGTGATGACTCAGTGTGTCTGACAAAGCAGTTTCTAGCCCACAAAAGGATATGTTGGAATACAACCTCGCCAGCCTTTAAGGTGCCACAAGAATCCAGTTGACACCGTCTGTAGCTTCCTCACCAATATCCCCATCCTAAACGCCCTGGCTTTCAACAGAAAGAAGGCCAGAGAATGGTGGGGAAACCAGCATTGCAAATGGCTACCCTCCAGAAAATGTCTTAATACACACAACGTCGCCCTACATGTCCTAATAGTTTCATACGTCTTTGGCTGGCACCAGTTTTTCAGCATTGAGCAATTTGGCGTGTCAGTCACTGCAGAGGAAGGAGAATTGTGGGGTTGGGGTTTTACCTTGCTTTGGGTTTGGTTTTCCCCCAGTTCTCAGCAGACTTATGTGGAAGCAACTCTCCACCCAATAGATGGAACAGAATATAATGCGGTCAACATAGTTTAAGACCAGGGCATTCCCCCCACCCTTTGTTTCTTTCATTTGTACCCCACTTTTATCTCTGAAAAAGACCCACAGAGGCTTATCACATTTTCTCCTTCTCCATTTCATCCTCACAACAACCCTGCGAGGTAGGTTGGGCCGAAAGCATGAGATTGACCAGAGCAAGGTCACCCTGCAAGCTTCCAGGGTAGAGCAGGGATTCGAATCTGGGGCTCCCAGACCCTAGTCCGACACTCTACCCCCTAAATCACCAAGGCTGACCACTTAAACTCCTCGACCCAAAGTAGCCAAGCAGATGGTCTTATTGCCAATTAAAGCTACGGGGAAGATGTAAAGATCAAATTCAAATAAATGCCATTTATTTTTTTAAAAGTGTGTGTTGAATTGAGGCCAGTCTCAAGAAGGCAAAACTTTTTAGCATCTAGATCCTGAACCCATCAGAAGAATATATCCCGTTAGAATAACTTGGACTGACTTCCACTCCCAGGTATTTAGATTTGGGGTATACGCCAGTCCAGTCCCAAATCCCAGTTAAAACGACTTGAGCACACCTTGGTGTCATAGACACCAAATAAGGTAATTCCATTTAAATCCAATGGGCCTTCCAAACACCGCCCTGTTTAAACACAGTCAGGGGGGGAATCTCCTGCAGATTTTGATAGAGTTGGGGGCAGTGTTCCCTCTAAGCTGAGTTAGCGTGAGCCAGCTCACAGTTTTTTAGCCTCCAGCTCACCCATTTTTGTCTTAGCTCAGGGAAGGACGGCTCCAGAGCCAAACTAATGTATGCAGCAGCCCAATCACTCACTCACACAACTTTAATGCCAGGAGCTCACAAAGTAGAATTTTTGCTCACAAGACTCCACGGCGTAGAGGGAACATTGGTTGGGGGCATGTAGATCTATGGCGAGACACCGACACCTCTGTACACTATGAACACACCCATATCACAGATCTAGGTATCACGAAATCTGCTGGCTTTTCAGTTGGGCACAGGAACTGTGCCTTTAACACGTCTGCGTCTGAAGAAGTGTGCCTGCACGCGGAAGCTTCTATTCAGAATTAAACTTTGTGTGTCTTCAAGGTGCCCCACTGGACCCGAACTCTGTTCTGCTGCTTCAGACCAACACGGCTGCCCACCCGAATGCGCCTCTAACAAAGGACACCAGCAAGGGGAAACGTTTCGTTCCCAACGTTCAGGCAATCACTGGCTGATACCTGCTGTTAAAGAACCAAAATCCACCTTTCCTCGGGTTCTGTCTGACCAGTTGGCGAGCTAACTAGGGCAGGCCGGCTTGCAGTGCAATCCTAACAACAGTTTCCTGGGAGTAAGCAGGCAAGTTCCGTTTGAGAAGAATCCCGGGTAGACCCTAAGGCAGTGGTGGCGAACCTATGGCACGGGTGCCAGAGGCGGCACTCGGAGCCCTCTCTGTGGGCACGCGTGCCATCGCCCCAGCCAGGCCCAGACCATCATTAAAGTGTCGAATTCTCTGCCAAATAATTGTAAGTAAATGAAAGCATTTGGGATTGCTTTCCTTACTTTGGATCATCTTAAGTTAATGTATGCATGGTTTTTTCTAAAGTAAAACCTCAGTATTCAGGTTAAATTGCCGTGTTGGCACTTTGCGATCAATAAGTGGGTTTTGGGTCGCAGTTTGGGCACTCGGTCTCTAAAAGGTTCGCCATCACAGCCCTAAGGGGAACACTGTATGCCCTTCCTAAATGGATGGGGTTTATGTATCGAAAGTTATTTCGACTCCACTTCAGGTGGATTTCACACAGTGAGTCAGTCTCCTCGTGAGAAGGGGAAGATCAGGCCGTCGTCCTAGGGCAGGCGTACCTAGAAGTCAGTCCGGCTCATATCCAGCTGGGTTTACAGCACAGGAAGGGGGTGGGGGAAAGGTCTTGGATGGGAACAGAAGTGCCCAGGTAGGCAGGTAGCCCGAAGTCTGGGCACACTGGGGGCAAAGGTCGCTCTAAGCTGTGGAGCCTTTTGAGCGAGAATCCTACCTTGTGAGCTACTGACATTAAAGGTGTGAGCGAGCGATTTGGCTGCTGCATAAACTAGTTTGCGCTGGAGCCCTCCTTCCTGAGCAAAGACAAAAACGTGTGAGCCGGAGGCTAAAAAATCGTGAGCTCGCTCACACTAACTCAGCTTAGAGGGAACCCTGCTCTGAGGCCCTGCTTCCTGAGCTAAGACAACAATGTGTGAGCTGGAGGCTAAAAAACTCTGAGCTCGCTCACACTAACTCAGCTTGGAGGGAACACTGACTGGGGGTTTGCCACCACCAGTGTAGGCCGAGCTGTTTCAATGCCTCCCCAAATGGGGCCGGTTTTCTCCTCTCTTTGTCCTCCCACCTCTCCATTGGGCCTGCCCCAATCCACCCTGCAAGGGCGACCCGAAACTGACCAAGGGAAAGTGACCAAAAACAAAAGCCAGAGATGACTCACAGTGTCCCCCTCCCCCCCCGCCTTCTGTCTCACAAGCAACCATCTGCCCAACACATTGCGGGATCGCCTACTTGGGGGGAGGAGGAGAGAGGATCCCTCGCCCCTTTAGGCCACAGTCTTCCACCTTAACCCAACTTTTGGAACCTAGAGAATCTCCGGTTCTTATCTTTTCTGGTCGATCTTAAAAAATATTTTCTGGCTGAGCGAAGGCCAGTTTGGTACGGAAAGGGGACTGCCGTTTGGAGTCTGATGACTTCAGTAGGTCTACTCAGAGGCAGGGTTCCCTCTAAGCTGAGTCTGTTAAGGCTCAGGGGATCCGAATGCCGAATCCAACGAGCCGGTTGGAGGACCACTGAGTTTACCTCTGAGTAAAAAATTCCGGAGTGACTAGTGTTTAAAACAATAAGTCAAATAGTGACAAAACCCAAATTGCTTCGCTTGTATCCTCAAATCCACCATCTCTCTCTCTCTGTGTCTCTGCACCCCCCTGTTTTTTTTAAAAAATCCCTCCTGATGAAGAGTTCTGGAGAACTCAGAAGTTTCCTATCTGTCGTTCTGACTGGTTCCTAGCAAAACCATACTGATGGATTTGGTGACTGGAATCAACAGGGCGTAGGTAGAGGGGCTGTGGTTTGCTCGGCAGCCTCGCCGTCCTCGGTGGGGTCTCCTCGCGAGTAAGCAAGGGCTCTCAGCTGCGGAAATACCCCTGTCCTGTGGAAGGCCAGAGGCTGCCGTTTTAAGGGAGCAGATGGCGAAGCCGGCGCTAAGACCGGCTCATTAAATGGGATCAGTCGCGCTCAAGAGATAAATGGGTTTAGGCTCCAGGTAATCTACCTTTTTAAAATAATTTTTTTAAAAAAACAGCGCAATCCTTTTGTCGATTTACACCGGTCTAAATGCATTGAAATCATTGGCCTCCGAGGGACGGAACTTCGTATAGGGTTGCCCTGCTGAGACCCAGGCACCAAGTAGAAAGTAATGGGTCTTTCCAGTAGGTTTCCTGTCTGGTTTTCTGTCTATTTTCACACACGCAAAAATGCAGGAGGTTCTGTCTATTTCACACACGCAAAAATGCAGGAGGTTTGGGGTTGGAGTTGGCCCGTTTCGCCAGCGACAGAGTGCCCGATCAAAAACGTGGGCTTGCATGGCTTACTCGGGAGTAAACCCAGGGGAGCGCAGGGGAGCTTACTTCCAAGCAAGTCTCCGTAGAGAGACAGACTGAAATGATCTCTTCCCACCCCCCACCCCCACTCGACCTTTCTAAGCGAAGCTCTCATTCATTCGTGTGGCCTTTTTCAGACTAGGGTTCAGGGGGTGAAGAGGTTGGCTTCCCACAATCCTAAACACACGTATAAACAATCCATGGGGCTTTTTCCTTGAAGGGCACAGATTCTAGACCAGGATGCAATCCAGAAGTCTCGTCAGAAGCCATGGGAAGGAAGGAACTCCTTCGAATACAAATATTTAGGATTAGGGGACTAAAGATCAGGTTGGATTTTGTCTTGGCCAGTCGCTAACTCGGCTTTCTGTTGGGGAACATTTAAAAAATATTTTTTTTAGTACTAACATTTCGAATTAGCCTGACAGGAGGTTCAGAATAAGGGGTGGAGGAGAGATCCTAAACCATTAATAAGTCCTCGGGGGGATTTAATTCTACCTCAGTGGGGCAGGACAGTGGACAGAAATCCTACCTTGTGTTCCCTCTAAGGTGAGTTACTGTGAGCTGGCCCACAGTTTTTTAGCCTCCAGCTCACATATTTTTTGTCCTAGCTGTGGCAGGATGGCTCCAGAGCCAACTAATTGATGCAGCAGCCAAATGGCTCGCTCACAACTTTAATGCCAGTAGCTCACAAAGCAGAATTTTTGCTCTCAAGACTCCACATTTTAGAGGGAGCATTAGTTGTGGCTCTCGACTTCCCAAGCCTATGTCTGTCTACTCAGAAGTAAAATCCAGGTGGGCAAGCCTTGTTGGTCTGACAGCAGTACAGGAAAATTAGAGTCCCGTGGCACCTCTAAGACCAACCGAGTTTTATTCAAGGTATAAAAAGGTGGGCCTTGCACACGAACGCTCATACCTCGGATAAACCGTTGTTGGTCTTCAAGGTGCCACTGGAGTCTAATTTTGCTCTACTCGGAATTATGTTCCACTGCGTTCCAGGGAGCTGACTCCCGAATAAGCGTGCATACGACTCCAAATTTATTCTCCAAGAAGGGTCCCCCGCCAGCGACCCCCTTTCCTACCCGACCCTCAAAAAGGCCCAGTATATTTCAGCCCTACATGCGTGCCACGTTTGCTCTTGCGGGCGACAGGCCGAGGAAGCCGGTTTTCCAACGAATGCACGTCGGGAAGCTGGCGTGCTGCGGGTCTCGTTCAAGTACACGCGACCGCCTTCCGACCCGCACGTGTGAAAACGCAACTCAGGGAAGTCC
>NW_015167649.1:85318-93759 GCF_001447785.1 Gekko japonicus
AAATAAAAGCATTTGGGATTGCTTTCCTTGTTTGGATCATCTTAAGTTAATGTCTGAGTGGTTTTTTCTAAAGTAAAACCTCAGTATTCAGGTTAAATTGCCGTGTTGGCACTTTGCGATCAATAAGTGGGTTTTGGGTCGCAGTTTGGGCACTCGGTCTCTAAAAGGTTCGCCATCACAGCCCTAAGGGGAACACTGTATGCCCTTCCTAAATGGATGGGGTTTATGTATCGAAAGTTATTTCGACTCCACTTCAGGTGGATTTCACACAGTGAGTCAGTCTCCTCGTGAGAAGGGGAAGATCAGGCCGTCGTCCTAGGGCAGGCGTACCTAGAAGTCAGTCTGGCTCATATCTAGCTGGGTTTACAGCCCAGGAAGGGGGTGGGGGAAAGGTCTCGGATGGGAACAGAAGTGCCCAGGTAGGCAGGTAGCCCGAAGTCTGGGCACACTGGGGGCAAAGGTCGCTCTAAGCTGTGGAGCCTTTTGAGCGAGAATCCTACCTTGTGAGCTACTGGCATTAAAGGTGTGAGCGAGCGATGCTGCATAAACTAGTTTGCGCTGGAGCCCTCCTTCCTGAGCAAAGACAAAAACGTGTGAGCCGGAGGCTAAAAAATCGTGAGCTCGCTCACACTAACTCAGCTTAGAGGGAACCCTGCTCTGAGGCCCTGCTTCCTGAGCTAAGACAACAATGTGTGAGCTGGAGGCTAAAAAACTCTGAGCTCGCTCACACTAACTCAGCTTGGAGGGAACACTGACTGGGGGTTTGCCACCACCAGTGTAGGCCGAGCTGTTTCAATGCCTCCCCAAATGGGGCCGGTTTTCTCCTCTCTTTGTCCTCCCACCTCTCCATTGGGCCTGCCCCAATCCACCCTGCAAGGGCGACCCGAAACTGACCAAGGGAAAGTGACCAAAAACAAAAGCCAGAGATGACTCACAGTGTCCCCCTCCCCCCCCGCCTTCTGTCTCACAAGCAACCATCTGCCCAACACATTGCGGGATCGCCTACTTGGGGGGAGGAGGAGAGAGGATCCCTCGCCCCTTTAAGCCACAGTTTTCCACCCGAACCCACCTTTTGGAACCTAGAGGATCGCCGGTTCTTATCTTTTCTGGTCGATCTTAAAAAATATTTTCTGGCTGAGCGAAGGCCAGTTTGGTACGGAAAGGGGACTGCCGTTTGGAGTCTGATGACTTCAGTAGGTCTACTCAGAGGCAGGGTTCCCTCTAAGCTGAGTTAGTGTGAGCTAGCTCACAGCTTTTTAGCCTCAGGCTCACACCATTTTGTCTTAGCTCAGGACGGGCAGCTCCAAAGCAAACTCCACAGCTTAGAGGGAGCATTGGACGCAATGCCTGTTAAGGCTCAGGGGATCCGAATGCCGAATCCAACGAGCCGGTTGGAGGACCACTGAGTTTACCTCTGAGTAAAAAATTCCGGAGTGACTAGTGTTTAAAACAATAAGTCAAATAGTGACAAAACCCAAATTGCTTCGCTTGTATCCTCAAATCCACCATCTCTCTCTCTCTGTGTCTCTGCACCCCCCTGTTTTTTTTAAAAAATCCCTCCTGATGAAGAGTTCTGGAGAACTCAGAAGTTTCCTATCTGTCGTTCTGACTGGTTCCTAGCAAAACCATACTGATGGATTTGGTGACTGGAATCAACAGGGCGTAGGTAGAGGGGCTGTGGTTTGCTCGGCAGCCTCGCCGTCCTCGGTGGGGTCTCCTCGCGAGTAAGCAAGGGCTCTCAGCGGTGGAAATACCCCCGGTCCTGTGGAAGGCCAGAGGCTGCCGTTTTAAGGGAGCAGATGGCGAAGCCGGCGCTAAGACCGGCTCATTAAATGGGATCAGTCGCGCTCAAGAGATAAATGGGTTTAGGCTCCAGGTAATCTACCTTTTTAAAATAAAATTTAAAAAAAAACAGCGCAATCCTTTGTCGATTTACACCGGTCTAAATGCATTGAAATCATTGGCCTCCGAGGGCCGGAACTTCGTATAGGATTGCCCTGCTGAGACCCAGGCACCAAGTAGAAAGTAATGGGTCTTTCCAGTAGGTTTCCTGTCTGGTTTTCTGTCTATTTTCACACACGCAAAAATGCAGGAGGTTTGGGGTTGGAGTTGGCCCGTTTCGCCAGCGACAGAGTGCCCGATCAAAAACGTGGGCTTGCATGGCTTACTCGGGAGTAAACCCAGGGGAGCGCAGGGGAGCTTACTTCCAAGCAAGTCTCCGTAGAGAGACAGACTGAAATGATCTCTTCCCACCCCCCACCCCCACTCGACCTTTCTAAGCGAAGCTCTCATTCATTCGTGTGGCCTTTTTCAGACTAGGGTTCAGGGGGTGAAGAGGTTGGCTTCCCACAATCCTAAACACACGTATAAACAATCCATGGGGCTTTTTCCTTGAAGGGCACAGATTCTAGACCAGGATGCAATCCAGAAGTCTCGTCAGAAGCCATGGGAAGGAAGGAACTCCTTCGAATACAAATATTTAGGATTAGGGGACTAAAGATCAGGTTGGATTTTGTCTTGGCCAGTCGCTAACTCGGCTTTCTGTTGGGGAACATTTAAAAAATATTTTTTTTAGTACTAACATTTCGAATTAGCCTGACAGGAGGTTCAGAATAAGGGGTGGAGGAGAGATCCTAAACCATTAATAAGTCCTCGGGGGGATTTAATTCTACCTCAGTGGGGCAGGACAGTGGACAGAAATCCTACCTTGTGTTCCCTCTAAGGTGAGTTACTGTGAGCTGGCCCACAGTTTTTTAGCCTCCAGCTCACATATTTTTTGTCCTAGCTGTGGCAGGATGGCTCCAGAGCCAACTAATTGATGCAGCAGCCAAATGGCTCGCTCACAACTTTAATGCCAGTAGCTCACAAAGCAGAATTTTTGCTCTCAAGACTCCACATTTTAGAGGGAGCATTAGTTGTGGCTCTCGACTTCCCAAGCCTATGTCTGTCTACTCAGAAGTAAAATCCAGGTGGGCAAGCCTTGTTGGTCTGACAGCAGTACAGGAAAATTAGAGTCCCGTGGCACCTCTAAGACCAACCGAGTTTTATTCAAGGTATAAAAAGGTGGGCCTTGCACACGAACGCTCATACCTCGGATAAACCGTTGTTGGTCTTCAAGGTGCCACTGGAGTCTAATTTTGCTCTACTCGGAATTATGTTCCACTGCGTTCCAGGGAGCTGACTCCCGAATAAGCGTGCATACGACTCCAAATTTATTCTCCAAGAAGGGTCCCCCGCCAGCGACCCCCTTTCCTACCCGACCCTCAAAAAGGCCCAGTATATTTCAGCCCTACATGCGTGCCACGTTTGCTCTTGCGGGCGACAGGCCGAGGAAGCCGGTTTTCCAACGAATGCACGTCGGGAAGCTGGCGTGCTGCGGGTCTCGTTCAAGTACACGCGACCGCCTTCCGACCCGCACGTGTGAAAACGCAACTCAGGGAAGTCCCAAAACCCTTTGCGGGCAGATCAAAGGGGCTGCTTTGCGGGTTGCGAGTGGGAAGGGGAGAGAGAAAAACAGGATCAACGATGTGTTGCCATATGTCGCAAGGATCCTGAGCTAGGCAATCCCTAATTAATTCGGCTTGCTCAACCCACTGGGATAACTCTCTACTGCCGGAGCTTTCTGTTACCACCGGGGAACAACCCTTCCCCCGGGGAAATAATCCCCCGGACGCTCCCTTCCTCCAAAATTTGGGGATACCCTGAAACCCCCTCGAAAATGTTGAATTTTGCCAAGAGGAGGCCGCCTGAGCACAGTAAATGCCCCCCCCAGCTGATTTTGAATCTCGGGGCCTTGTCAACTTATCCCCCACATCTCGCCCTTTATAAAAAGTTTTACTACTACTACTTCTTCTTTTTTTAATTATATCGAGCAGCAAAGGCAGGCCTCTGCGCCAGCCAGCCCAGCCGCGCAAGCTTTCGAGTCCAACAGAACTCTTCCATGGGGTGGATTCTCTATTTTTTTATATAGAAAAAGTGGGCCTGATCCAGTAAAAGAGGAGCAGCGCTCTCCCAGAGAATGTCTGAGGCTGCGTGCTTACGCGGAAGTAAAAGTGAGCAGATAAGGAACGTTCCTTCTATTTGGGGGGGGGGTATACAACTGGTTCTAGTCTTTGTTCGTATCTTAACTTTAGCTACTTCAGTCAACTAGACTGCTAGCCGGAAGCTGACTGGACCAATGCTCCCTCTAAACTGTGGAGTCCTATGAGCAAAAAAAATCTGTTTTGTGAGCTACTGGCATTAAAGTTGTGGGCGAGCGATTTGGCTGCTGCATAAATTAGTTTGCTTTGGAGCCCTCCTTCCTGAGCCAAGTCAAAAATGTGGGAGCCGGAGGCTAAAAAACTGTGAGCTCGCTCACACTAACTCAGCTTAGAGGGAACACTGGACTGGACTATTTTTCTCTCCGTAGTTAAACACAGTCCCTGGGGTAGTCACGCCCACCCTTTGGACCTTCTGGGGGTACTAGGAGTGACCCCCAGAATCCCTCAAGAGATACCCCACCACCACCACCTTTGGGCAAAGATGTCTAGTTAACAATCCTAAACACGGCAGAGCTCCCTAAATTTCCCTTTCCGGAAGTAAAGGTGACTCCCTGCTTGGGGAAAGATGTCTCGTTCAGTCCTAGAGTCCAGGGACCTCTTGAAGACCCACAAAGTTTAATCCTGGGTATATAAACGTTTCCCGTGCAGGCACACGAAAAGCTCACAGCCACGGATCCGAAGAAGTGTGCAAACGAAAGTTTCTACCCAGGATCTGAAAAAGTGTGCCCGCCCAGGAAAACCTTATACCCCGAATTAAATGTTGTTGGTCTTGAGAGGTGTCCCTGGACTCGAACTTTCCTCTACCTGGATCTATTTGCTCTATTGCTTCGGCTCAACACGGGGAGCCAATTGTTCCAATCCTAAATGCTCTAGAACTCCGCAAGCTTGGGATAGGGTCCAATGCCCCCTCTAAGCTGTGGAGTCTTGTGAGCCAAAATTCTACTCTGTGAGCTACCGGCATGAAAGCTGTGAGCGAGCGATCCGGCTCCTGCATCAATCAGTTTGCTCTGGAGCCCTCCTTCCTAGGCGAAGACAAAAACGTGTGAGCCGGAGGCTAAGAAACTGTGAGCTCGCTCACCCTCACTCAGCTTAGAGGGAACCCTGGATGGGTCCCGTGGAAACAGAAAAAGTCCCGTTGAACGGAACCACTGTCTAGTATTTTCTTTTTTCCCCAGATTTTCCCCGCAAGAGGGACTGGGAACTAACCCGTCGAGCTGCTAACCCTTTCGCAGGCCACCTTTTAGTAGGCCCGAACCAAATCCTCCTCCGGCGGGATGCTGAATAAGCAGGAAGCACAAATTCGTACACGCCGGTGGAAAAGTCCCTATGAGACAATCCCGTCTGCCCCTTTTGACAGACTCAATCCTAACCCCTCGGCCCGGAGGCAAATGCATCACACCTCTTTTGGAGCTCTGTCTCTGAACGGAAGGAGAGTCTCTCTCTTCCCCCCCCACCCCCACCCCACTTCGCCTGTTGCCCAATCTAAAATTGGTGTGTTGTGTGTTGTTTTTGCTTGCTTCGGAACAGTTAATTGAGCGGTTTCCAAAGCCCTGCCAAGAGACTCTATTGTGGTTTGCTTTCCCCCATTGGTGTTATTATTAGTATTAGAAGTTTTTAAAAAAATGACAGCCAGAGGGGGTGGGGGGAGAGAAATGGCTGGCTGGCTAGCCCAGAGTTTGTACAAGAACCGAAAGTTTGGGGAATGTCTGGCTGAGGCCTGCGCCGTGGAGGGCGATCCAGCGAGTTCGCAGGAGATTGCTTCCGCGTAAAAACGTTTCTGTGTGTGTGTGTGGGGGGGGGTAATTTATTATTCGCCCTAATGCTGGGGTGCCGCGTAGCCCTCTCCGCCGCCCCCCCCCGGTTTGCAAAATTGGGGGGCTTCGAAAGTGGAGCCCCCTTTGCGTTCCAAGGGGTGCCCTCCAACGCTCCCTCTAGGCTGTGGAGTCTCGTGGGCCAAAAATCCGACTTTGTGAGCTGCTGGCATTAAGGTTGTGAGCCAGCGATTTTGGCTGCTGCATAAATGAGTCTGCTCTGGAGAACCTCCTTCCTGAGCGAAGGCGAAAATGTGGGAGCCGGCGGCTAAAGAACTGTGAGCTAGCTCACACTCGCACAGCTGAGAGGGAACACTGGTGGTCGAGCTTACAACGGCTGAGGAGCGAGTCCCGCGGTACTGACTTCCCCCCACCTCCCCAGCGAGCCTTTGCATCACCAGTTTTCAAGCAGGAGTTTGGTTACCCTGCAGAAATCGATCCCCGTATCTCTGGGGGGAAGTGCCTCCCTTCGCCTGGATCGGGGCCCAGATTCTGGGTCGAAGCTTTCGCGTGCACGCGCACTTCATCCGAGGGCCAAAGCCCCGTTTCATCGGGGCCCACCAGCTCTCCCTGCCAAAACTTTTGGACCGAGCTGCCTAATTCCGTCCCGGGCGAAGACACATTTACACGGGCCATTCTCTACTCCGCCAAAATCTACTTCCCCTCGGGAGAGTTTGAGGCCGGAGACACAACCCCGCATCCCATCGGAGGCCAAAATGTGGACGCGGGCTTCCTTGGAACCCAGGGCCCTGGCCTAAAACGACGGCCTGTTTCCCGAGGAAACGTACCTCAGGATAACAGGCTGAGAACAACCACCGGGCCCCAGGCCGGATCTGGGCGCTTCTATTTCACCCCCAGCCGGCCAAGCCCGGAGGAAACCGGGCATCTAACTCAACCGCCCGGTCGTGTCAATTTCAAAGGCAGCCTCGTCCAAGAACTGGTCAATTTCGCGGGGCTTGCATTAAAAACCTGCAGCTGGGAAAGGCACACATAACACGCTGAGACGGGCGGCGTTGTTTCCGGGCCTTACTACCGGCTGTCAGATCTAGCCTCTTTGGGGGGGGGGAGGATGGTGAGAGATTTCCGGGATCTCTGGGAGACTCACCGTGATGGGCCGGCGGGTACCGCTGTACGGTGGCTCTCACCGAGTTGCTGTAATAGGAAGGGACGTGGTTGCCTTGTCCGTCGATGTTAAAAAGTACATCCACTTCCTCGGCCAGAGGGTACTGCGTGGGATCCATGTATGAATGCGCCAGTCCTGGGTGATGCGAATCCGGGTGCTGTCCGTTGAGCACGGCCGGGTGGTGATGGCTGACCCAGCGCGGCTGATCCGTGGTCACCTCCATCCTGCTGGACTCGGGAACTGGGCGAGCGTTCGGGGTTTCTCTTTGTTGCCTTGAAAGTCCTCTCTCCGTGCAAAAACAAAAAACAAAATCAACCCCCCTCCCCTATAATAATAATAATAACAAAGGGGAAACCGAAAAGTCAGCCAACGGGTAGCTTAGAAGTTCGTCAAACAGTCCGAGGATCGAGAGTTCTATGGGCAGGCAAAAGGCAGTTCTCGACAAATAGTCGCTTTCCCTCCCCCCCGTCCCCCCCCCAAAATGAGATTGGGGACAATTCCCCCTCCCCTCCGGTGCGCGCCGCCTTCTCCTTGGTGGATCTTCACCTCTCTTCTTTGATCACCTGCGAGGAAGAGAAGGGAGAGAAACAAAAGGGAGAGAGAGAGAAAGAAACTTTGTTAAAAAGAACTTTAACGACTGCTTCTCTCTCTTTTTTCCAGGCGCCGGAGACGAAGCCCTTCCAAGAGAACTCCTTTCCCGCCCCTAATAGCCTAGCCGCTCACCTATCCGAAAAGAAGGGGACGCACCTTTCTCCCCTCTCTCCCCCGCTCTACATCGGGGCCGTCTGCAGCCTCGCCGTGGTGGAACCGACCCGGGGAGATCTAGCGCCAGGCAGCCGCTGGTCGGTTGGGCAATTTCACTCGCTCGCTCTCGCCTGCCGCCCGGTTAGTCAATTTCACCTGGAGCAGCGCAGCAAGACCGGAGAATCGTTCGGAATTTTTAAAAAGGGGGGGGGAGTTGCAAATGCCCAGGTCCCCAGATGAAGACTTTTTTAAAAATGCTGTATCTAAGGGACTGGAAACATTTTGAACGCAACTTTTTTTTTAAAGGGGGGGCGGGGAAGAACCGGGGAGGGAGGAAGGGAGAGAGAGCGAGAGACGTTCTTAAAGGCACGCCGCAAAACTAAAGCTGCGTTGGAAAAGTTACAGGGGAGGACCCCAGGGAGAACCTGATCGGCTCAAATTGTACTCCCTGTCTCTCTCCCCCCCCCTTCGCTCTCCCTCCCTCCCTCTCTCTCTTTTTTTTAAAGGGAAGGCATTCTTTCTGAAAGAGACCAGGATGGCGCCAGTCGGCTCAGAGCTCACAGACAGCTGTGGCGAGACACAACTTAAGGAGGTTTGACTGTCATCAGCAGGGAGGGGGGGTGGAGCCTGTCACTGACTAAGGAGGGGCCGAGAGAGCGGAGGAAAAAGGAAGCGAAGTGTGGCCGCCGCCGCCGCCCCCTTCCCCAAATATATATATTATGT
>NW_015167649.1:93914-99384 GCF_001447785.1 Gekko japonicus
TCCGGCTCACACGTTTTTGTCTCCGCTCAGGAAGGAGGCCTCCAGAGCAACCAAATTCATGCAGCAGCCCAATGGCTCGCTCACAACTTTCATGCCAGCAGCTCAAAAGCAGAATTTTTTCTCACAAGTCTCCACAGCTTAGAGGGAACATGGGGGGGGGTGTTTAAAAAACAATCACCGCACCCCACACACGCACCTCGTCCTGTTATTTTAGAAAGTAACCCCCCCCCTTTCAAATTATTTGGCTTCTGTTTCGGAGGAGGGAGATCAGCGTTTTGAAGGCCGCGGAACCTGTTGAATTCGAACCGACTGGGCATGGGGGAAGGGGGGGAGCGAGCGAAGCGAAGTGCTTTCGAAATACAGGGCGCTTTAAGATCAGGGATCTTTAACGCGATGGCGAACTAACAGGCCTTTCCTGAAGACGTGAGCAGCGACGCACGGAAGCTCAAGCCCTGCCACCTATTTTGTTAGTCTCTAAGGTGCCGTTTTGCTCTTTTCTACGGCCGCAGACAGCCTAACGCGGCTACCCTTTTCAAAGGCGGAGAAAAGGCGTGGGGGGGGAGGGCGTCCTACCTTTGAACAGTGAGGCTCCCTCCGAGAAGCACAGTGGAATCCTAGGCAGGATTACTCCAGTCTAGGTCCATTGAAGCGAATGGGCCCAGAGCTGAGTCAATCTGCAGAGGATATCCGAAGAAGTGTGCGTGCACGGGAAAAGAGAGCTGACACCCAGAATTAAGCTCGGTTGGTCTTGAAGGGGCCCCACCGGACTCCAGCTTTCTTCTGCTGCTTCAGACCAACACTGCGACCCACCTGGATCTATCTGCAGAGGACAGGACTGTAAAAAGACCCTGTCTGCTGCTCAGAACGGGGGTGGGGACGACGACGTTCACCAGTGCTCTGACTCTTTTGCTTGGGAGGAACCGAAAATAAGCACACACACCCAGGAGACAGCGAAGTCCAAGTTAGCGCTCCCCGGAACTGGAAGACGCTTTTCGGTTCTCCCAAGCACCCTAATAAATAATCCACGCGGGTCCGAAGAGGCAAAAGGAACACGGGCCGGTTTGGGGATTCTCTGGAGCCAGTGAACTGAGAGGGGCGGAGCCAGGGAAACGAAAGGACTTCCTCTCGGCCAATCAGGGAGCCTCGAGAGCCGGCTGCTGCCCGCCGAGCCTCCTGCGATTGGCTGCCGGCGCGGCGTTCGAACTTCGAGAGGCTCTCTCCGCTGTTCGGTGCGTTGAGCCAAGGGCATCCCCTAGCGGTGCGTTCAGACCCGAGAATCGCCAGGTTGTCTCGCTGGTGGCAGGTCGGCCCCAGGAGCGCAACAAGTGGCCTCGTCTGCCTTTTCCAGCCCCTGGCCGGCCCCTCGCCCCCTCCACCGCTCTGCATTCAATGAAACGGCAGTGAACTCTTCGAGGAACCAAACCGCGGGCGTAATTTGGAAAGAGGGTCGATTCACCTCTGCCACTGAAAGTCGATTCCTTTGCAAATAATGCAACGGGAGGAGAACATAAGAAGAGCCCTGCTGGATCAGACCAGCGGTCCATCTAGTCCAGGATTTTAAGAACATAAGAAGAGCCCTGCTGGATCAGACCAGTGGTCCACCTAGTCCATCGTCCTAAGAACATCAGAGGAGCCCTGCTGGATCAGACCAGTGGTCCATCTAGTCCAGCATCCTAAGAGCATAAGAAAAACCCTGTTGGATCAGACCAGTTGTCCACCTAATCCAGGATTCTAAGAACATAAGAAGACCCCTGCTGGATCAGACCAATAGTCCATCTAGTCCAGCGTCCTAAGAACATCACAAGAGCCCTGTTGGATCAGACCAGTGGTCCACCTAGTCCAGGATTCTAAGAACCTAAGACCCATCTTGGATCAGACCAATAGTCCATCTAGTCCAGCATCCTAAGAACATCAGAGGAGACCTGCTGGATCAGACCAATAGTCCATCTAGTCCAGCATCCTAAGAACATCAGAGGAGACCTGCTGGATCAGACCAATAGTCCATCTAGTCCAGCATCCTAAGAACATCAGAGGAGACCTGCTGGATCAGACCAATAGTCCATCTAGTCCAGCATCCGGTCTCACACAGTGGCCAACCAGTTCCTCTGGACGGCCAACAACAGGGCATAGAGGACGAGGAGAAGAGACATGTGTTAGGGGACCCTTGTATTTTGTTAAAAACGAGATTTTTAAAACATTTCAGGCTGCGCACCTACTCTTCTGGATGTAAAGAGGGGGACAGGTGAAGAGAGTGAGCGGTTTTTGTTTTTTTTCCTTATGGGTGAGAGGACCCCAACAGAAACAGACTTGAAATTCCAAAATGTTTTCCCGGTCGCCTTCATTCAGCGTCTGAACTACCTTAATCCCGTAGATTAAGAACCTCACCCAGTCTCTCAAGGGACTCGCGCTCCAGAGTTTAGGCGTTTTACTCAAAAGTAAGCGTCGCCTGGCTCAGTGCCGTTTGCCCCTCAGCACAGACGCGCAGTCCGGTTCTTCTGGCCCTGTTTGTTCCGAAGCGAGCCCATTGATTCGGGGGGGGGCATTTGCTCCCATGCAAACGCTCATAAGATCGCCTGCTGGATCTAGTCCAGGGAAGGCTCGCTTTCAGAGATTTCCATCTCGATTTTTATGGGGATTAGACGACCCAAAACGTTTCGGTTTAACTAGTCTGTGGGCGGGTTCCTTACGACACCTTTTTTATTACCCAGTTTATATCCCTACCCCTGTTTTAATGCAGTTGTTAGAAGGGGGAGGGGAGTGGCCCGTAGCTTTACACATTCGCTTAACACACCAGAAGAAAAAAGCCGGCGAATTTCGGTGGACCTCACCGCTCCCAATAGCCCTCAAACGCCAGCCAACCACAAAGACCAGAGAATCTCCAAGGCCAATTCATTTCACATTGACGCTGGCCTTTCTGGGAACGAAATGAAAATAAGCATTCGAAGTGCATTGATTTTTCTCTTAAATAGGGTTTATTTTGCTTCATTCCGAAATTGACAGCCGAATGGGGTATTTCCCACACCCACCCACACCTGTGGCTCCTTTAAAAAAAAAAGTTGGATTTTTTTCAGCTTGGTTAACAATTCTGCGGTTCTTCTCTGGAAATTCGCATCGGGATTGGAGTCCGGAACAATTCGGTCCGGACGACTTCGCCATTCGTTCTTCCCCATCACCTCTGGGATTGGGAGGAGGGAGGGAGGAAAGGAAGGCCCCCCTCGGCCCCCCTCCAGAGTCTCATTAAGTGGCCAGATTAATTACTTCTTTTTTCCGAAGCTCCTTTGCCAAACGTGGACGCAGCCAAAAGCCCAGAGAAATATCCGTCCCCCCCAAAAAAACGAATATAAAAAGTCAATTAAGGGAAGGTTCCTGTTCCATACTGTTTCCAATAAATTAGTGGGGGGGGATACATACAGCTCTGTTTTTTTTTCTTTTGAAAACTTCCCAGAAATCCATTCAGCTTCCTTTAAGACACTGAAATATTACCTGGGATACTTTGGCTTTTTAAAAAACACAAATTAAAATGGAGGCGATCCTCCTAAACGAAGCCCCAACGCTCCCTCTAAACTGTGGAGTCTTTGGTCGGGGTCACAACACCGCCTAGTGACCCCGGGTCCTAAAGAGGCCAGGCTTGCTGCCACAAGGGCCAGGTCCTTCTCGGTGGCGGCTCCTACCTGGTGGAATGAGCTCCCGGAGGAGATCAGGGCCCTGCGGGACCTCTTACAGTTCCGCAGGGCCTGCAAGAAGGAGCTCTTCCGCCACTGCCACCACCACCGTGTAACTGCAGAGCAGGACCGCTGGGTTAGGCCGATTGGCCACGTGGAACATCTTAGCCCATGGCATCCTGGCATCCCCCCTCTTTGATCCCACCGCAATATACAATAGGGAGTGAGTATTTTAGTTCCTAATGTATCCTGCAAGATGCGAGTTTTTGTTTGAATTGTTTTAACTTGTCCTATTTCTATTGCACTTGGTGCCTTAACTGTTCTAATCTTGTCATATTTTATTGCACAGTAAGCCGCCATGAGCCCGCTTGCGGGGAGGGCAGGGTATAAGTGAAATAAAATAAATAAATAAACACATTGTGAGCAAGAATTCTACTTTGTGAGCAACTGGCATTGAAGCTGTGAGCGGGCGATTTGGTCTGCCGCATAAATTAGTTGGCTCCGGAGCCCTCCTCCCTGAGCGAAGACAAAACTCTGTGAGCTAGAGGCTCAACAACTGTGAGCTAGCTCACACTAACTCAGCTTCGAGGGAACCTTCAGAAAAAGCCGAACTCTTTTTAGGACTGCCCCTCTCCGGGAGTCTCTGAGAGCCTCCAGAGCCAGTCTACTCAGGAGTAAGATTCAGGTGGGGTCGCCGTGTCGGTCTGAACCGGCAGGACAAAGTTTGAGTCCGGTGGCACCTTTAAAACCGACAAAAAAGTTTTGCTCAGGATATGAGCTCTTCGTGGGCCTGCTTGAATCAAACTTTGTTATGCCTCCTTGGATTTAAAAAAAAAACCCGTGTTGGGTCTTACAGGCGCCGCTGGACTCGAACTCGGTTCTACTCAGAAGTCAGTCCCACATTATCTAGTCGGGCTTTACTCCCAGGAAAGGACCGCGGCGTTTGATTCCCGGACCCCTCCTTGCCAAAAAGATCTGACAGATGTCAGGATAAGGACAACGAGCCACAGATTAATGGTTTTCGAAGGCTAGGCTTAGATGGAGCTAACAGACACAAGAGTTCTCTTCCCCCCCCCATCCCTAAATATCTATCATAATAATACTGTTTTGTCTGTTCCGCGTGCCTCCTCGCCCAATTCCATCTCCGGGCGTCCTTGGGGGAAGAGGGGGGTCGGCCTCTCCCCTCTTGGCTCCTGCTTAATAAGGACACTTCAGATTCATAGAAAGTCACGGAGGGAGGTGGGGGGAGCCCATTGGCACGGGTTTCCCTGTCGCCTGCACACCCGCCCTGTGAGGGAGGCCCATGTGCTCCCTGCAGCCGAGGAAGGAAGAATTTTGGCACGGATGTTTCTAGTCGCCTACACGCCAACCTTGCGAGGTAGGACAAGAGGACCACTGCATCCGAGGCGGAGGTCGCCAGCTCTCGGCGGGGGATGGAGCCCGGCTGCGGGAGGGGCGGGGCGGTCTCCTCCCTTCCCCTTTTGTTCCTGGATGGACCGTTTGTCTGGGAGGCCCCTGAAAAGAGCCACCTTCGCGCAGCCAGTCCGGCGGACGCCACCGGCCGCTGACGTCACCGGTTCCATTCAGACGGCGGGGGGGGGCAAGAGGAGGTGAGGACCGCGAAGGGGTGGGCTTCAGGCAGCCAAAAGGGGTGGGCTCTCGGCAGCCAATAGGCGCGCGGGGGGGGAGTCCTAAAAGGCTTCGTTCCGCGCCTCCAGTGTTTCCTCTAAGCTGAGTCGGTGTGAGCCAGCTCACTTTTTTTTTTAGCCCCCAGCTCACACCTTTTTGTCTTCGCTCAGGAAGGAGGG
>NW_015167649.1:99436-99561 GCF_001447785.1 Gekko japonicus
TTTGCTCACAAGACTCCACAGCTTAGAGGGAGCATCGGCTTCCCCTCGACAAGTTGAGAAAATGGTTTGAGGGGGGGGCTACACGGGATCCTAAAGTGGGGGAGAGGGAAAAAAACCCCTTTAAT
>NW_015167649.1:100753-104768 GCF_001447785.1 Gekko japonicus
GGCTAATTGCTCTCCACAATGGGCTCCATTAGGGTCCAACTGTCAATTAAAGCCCCTGCCGGGGGAGGAGGTGAAAAACGAGAGGGTTGCCTGCCCGCCCCTCCCCTCCCCTCCCCTCGCTTCCCAACCCGGTTGTTTGGCTAATTGCTCTCCACAATGGGCTCCATTAGGGTCCAACTGTCAATTAAAGCCCCTGCCGGGGGAGGAGGTGAAAAACGAGAGGGTTGCCTGCCCGCCTGCCTGCCTTCCCTCCCAGCTGGCGCGGGACGCGGGCAGGGAGAGGCGATCCTCAACAGAGCGGCGCGGGTCTCCGCCCGGCGGAGAGCGCCCTCGCTCGAATCCGAATGGGAAAGCACCACGAGGCCGAGGAGAGCGGGGAGGGTTCCCTGCCTGCCTGCCTTCCCTCCCAGCTGGCGCGGGACGCGGGCAGGGAGAGGCGATCCTCAACAGAGCGGCGCGGGTCTCCGCCCGGCGGAGAGCGCCCTCGCTCGAATCCGAATGGGAAAGCACCACGAGGCCGAGGAGAGCGCGCTGCCCAGTTGTGAAAGGCGCCCGGAGAGATCCCCCCCCTCCTTTGTTTCTCCTTTCCCCTTTTGGGGGCGCGCCGTCCCCTCCGGCATTCGGGCTGCCGCGACTGGGGGAAGGCCCTTCGAGGTCTACACTCCGGGGGGTTCGGATCCTAAGCGGGTGCGATCGGGGAGGAAGGGCCTGGAAGTGTCAAGGGGGTTCGGGACCGCGTCGAGGTCTGGGCGGGGAGGCGCTTTGGAGCATCTGGCCTCCAGATGAAGTGAAGGACTCGGGGCGGAGGTGGTCTCGATCCGAAGCGTTCTGGATACTGGACACTGCCCGCCCTAGGAGCCAACATGCTGTTTCCATAAGAACATATAAGAAGGTAAGAGCCTCAGAGAAGCCAATGTTGGATCAGGCCAATGGCCCATCCAGTCCAACACAAATCTGTGCCTGCGCGCTCCCGTGCCGAACTGGAAACACACAGTCGGAGTCCAACGAGTTAGATGAATATCTGCTGAATGCATTGAAACGCTGTCACACAGTGGCCAGAAATGCCAGGTGCCATCAGGAGGTCCAGCAGTGGGGCGAACAGCCCCCCCACTGTCCCCCCCCCCCCAGCACCAAGAAGACAGAGCATCCCTTGCCCCAGACCGAGAGTTCCCTTCTATACCTTCTTGGCAACATAATTCCACATTGAATTGGGGGGAAGGTGTCTGGTTGCCAAGCAAACTTCTTATGACTGGGAGGGGGAGCCCTTATTTTATACCCATGGATTCCAGAGGGATTTATTGCCAAGTTTTTGTCTTGTTTTCAAAAAAAGAAAGAAAGAAAGATGGAGAGAGAGAGAGATGGAAAGAGAGAGGGAGGGAGGGAAGGAAGGAAGGAAGGAAGGAAGGAAGGAAGGAAGGAAGGAAGGAAGGAAGGAAGGAAGGAAGGAAGGAAGGAAGGAGAGAGAGAAGAAAGAAAAGGAAAGATGGAAAGAGAGAGAGAGAGAGAAGAAAGAAAGAAAAGGAAAGATGGAAAGAGAGAGAGAGAGAGAAGAAAGAAAGAAAAGGAAAGATGGAAAGAGAGAGAGAGAGAGAAGAAAGAAAGAAAGAAAAGGAAAGATGGAAAGAGAGAGAGAAGGAAGGAAGGAAGGAAGGAAGGAAGGAAGGAAGAAAGGAAGAAAGGAAGAAAAGTCTCGTTTTAATTCGAAGTAGCTCGACTTGGAAAGTTCTGTCTTAAAGGAGTTCAACGACGGGGGCGGCGGAGAGAGAGGAATGACCTCTCTATGGTTTCCTTTCCCACCCGGCCAAGAGCTCCGCAGAGACGCCCCTATAGACTGTACCAAACACCCATGTTGGATTGTCGCTGGGCCCTCACGCTCTTGGAGACGCGAATATCTTGGGTCGAATGCACGTGTGGCCGGATCAGGGCGAGGCTCGATCTTTTTGTGTCTCCCCCCCCTCCTTTTTTCCCCAGGGACTTCCTCTAAGAAAACGCCTCTGATTTCAAGGTGTTCTTCAACCCCCACCTTAGCAAGAGCGAACATATTTCCTCACGTCCGGTGGGAGGGCAAGAGCGCCTGCTCGTCGTATCGCAAAGACCCTCTGGCCGCCTAGAAATCCAGAGGCATTAAAATCCAACGGGCGCTTTGAAATTCGACTTCAGAGGGGCCTGGATTCAAATCCCGCGCTTTTCCCCCCTTCTTCTCCAGAATGTTGGTTCGACTTTTGACTAAGGGGTATTGGATTACTATGGGTATTCTATGGTTCGTTTAAATCAACAGGAATTTGGTCGCCGGCTTCAGTTTAATGGACTGCAAGTTTCCAAGTCCCACCTACAGGAGAGATCACAGGCGGATCGTGTTCCGTGCGGATCCTTCTTCACCGCCTTAGCACGTGTCAAAAGCGTGGATTCCCACCAATGTTCCCTCTAAGATGGATTCGTGTGAGCCAGCTCACAGTTTTTTAGCCTCCGGCTCACACATTTCTGTCTCAGCTCAGGAAGGAGGGCTCCAGAGCAAACGAATCTATGCAGTAGCCCAAAGGCTCGCTCACCGCTTTAATGCCGGTAGCTCACAAAGTAGCGTTTTTGCTCACAAGACTCCACGGCTTCGAGGGAGCATGGCTTCCCACCCAAACCGGCTCCCCAAGGCAGGGTCATTCCTCTCCCCCGGCCCCCCTCCCCTTAATTCGGAGTAAGGAGGAGTATTGAGAACTATAACCCTATGCAAAGGTTGGCCTTTGTACAAAGCGGCCTTTACTGCTTCCTGCCACAGGAAGTGGTGGCGGCTACAAGCACGGATGGCTTCAAAAGGGAATTAGAGAAGCATCTGGAGCAGAGGTCCATCAGTGGCTATTGGCCACAAGGTATAAATAGGGGCTCTGGGGCAAGTGATGCTCTGTCTTCTTGGTGCTTGGGGGGGGCGCAACAGTGGGAGGGCTTCTAATGTCCTGGCCCCACTGGTGGACCTCCTGATGGCACCTGGTATTTGTGGCCACTGTGTGATACAGAGTGTTGGACTGGATGGGCCTTTGGCCTGATCCAACATTGGCGTCTCTTATGTTCTTACCTCTGAGTCAAACCTGCTCAGAGGAGACAACCAGGCCGTGTTCCCTCTAAGCTGAGTGAGTGTGAGCTAGTTCACAGGGTTGCTTAGCCCCCGGCTCACGCGTTTTTGCCTTCGCTCAGGAAGGCCGGGCTCCAGAGCAAACAGATTGCTGCAGGAGCCCAATGGCTCCCTCGCCCCTTTAATGCCAGGAGCTCACCAAGTAGCATTTCGGCTCACCAGACTCCACAGCTCAGAGGGAGCCCTGCAGCCAGGTGGCCACGGAGAAGCAGGGGAGGCGGTGCAATCGGTGCGCTCAGTAAAGGGCCCCCCCTCCCCGGCCTTCTCAGTCCATCTAGGCTCTGGCCGCCCAATGAAATTCCATTCCTCCTCTCTCGGGGACGTCCTTCAACTGCAGAGGGCGGGACTTGAACCTCGGGCCCTCCTGCAATGCTCAGGATGCGCCCCACCAGGGCTCCCCGACCGCTTCCTCCGGCCGACCTTCCGCTTTTGGCAAACTGGGCGTAGGTAGCAGCTTGCCCGCCCCCCCCCCCACACACACACATAAACTGACTACACTACGCCACAGTCATCCAGAGCAAACATCTGGCCTCTTCTCCATTCGGTCCACCAGGACGTCTGGCACCTGGTCTGAATTTCTCTGTCCCGGTGATGGGGGGGGGAGACAGCCTCCCCCCGCACACCACTCACTCATCCCTCTGGCTTCCCCCTCGCGCGCGCACACACACACACACCCAGTCCTTTTTTTTTTCGAGACGACACACAATGGAGCGAAAGGGATTATGTTACGTTCCGCCGGGGCTGGGACTTTTTACAGGGAAGGAACGTAGCGCAGGTAAAGCTGTGTAAATAGCCGCCGGCTCCAGATGGGAGGGTTACCGAGCGGACACGGCCCAGGGCAGAGATCTAAGGAGTCTCTCTCCCCCCCCTCCACCTCCCCACCCCCCCTACTCC
>NW_015167649.1:105129-110012 GCF_001447785.1 Gekko japonicus
AAAACCTGTGAGCCGGAGCCTAAAAATCTGTGAGCCGGAGCCTAAAAAAACTGAGCTGGCTCACACTAACTCAGCTTAGAGGGAACACTGCCTGGAACCTAATGCCACAGAGGGTACCTTCCCAAGCGGCCTTTTCCCGCAGGCTGAACTGATCTCTGTTGCCTGGTTGATTAGTTGTAATCAGTGTTCCCTCTAAGCTGCGTTAGTGTGAGCTAGCTCACAGTTTTTTAGCCTCCGGCTCACCCATTTCTGTCTTAGCTCAGGAAGGAGGGCTCCAGAGCAAACGATTTTATGCAGCAGCCAAACCCCTCGCTCACAACTTGAATGCCAGTCGCTCACAAAATAGAATCGTTGCTCACAAGACTCCACGGCTTAGAGGGAGTACTGGAAGGGTCCTCCAGGGTCATCTAGTCGACTCCCAGGTGCTTCGCTTTGGCTGGATCGTGGCCATCCCATCTCCTCTTCCCCCCTCCTACCCCCATGATTACTGGCTGTCCCTCCCCCTCCTCAGTGCTTAGCTGGCTTCCGGCCAATGCTCCCTCTAAGCTGTGGAGCCTTGTGAGCAAAAGTTCTACTTTGTGAGCTACTGGCATTAAACTTGTGAGCGAGCAATTTGGCTGCTGCATAAGCTAGTTTGCTCTGGAACCATCCTTCCTGAGCTGAGACAAAAAGGTGTGAGCCATCGGCTAAAAAACAGTGAGCTAGCTCACACTAACTCAGCTTAGAGGGAACATTGGTGGTCATCCAGCCACACCCACCTTTTGCTTCTTATTCTGTTTACTTTGTTTATTGTCAAAACCCAGGGCTTTTTTGTAGCAGAAACTCCTTTGCATGTTAGGCCGCACACCCCTAATGTAGCCAATCCTAATGAGTTTCTGCTGTTGGGTGTGGCCTATTATGCTGGCCTTCCCCGCCCCCACCGAGTGTCTTCCAGAGAAGTGGGGGGTGGGGTGGAAAGGGGGAGAGGGATTTCTGCAAAGCAGCAGACGTGGGTGGACGGAAAGTTAAGGGGAGGGGAAACCTCGCGCCGGTTTGGGAGCCCAAAGAATTCTAAGCAAGAACGGGTCGGTCTGTCTGTAGCTGGAGAAACGAGCGAGCGTCCAGGAGCCCCTTCAAGACTAACAACATTGGTAGCCGGGTGCGAGCTTTCGGGAGTCACTGCTGGCTTCTTCAGATCCCTGGAACCAATGCTCCCTCTGAGCTGTGGAGTGTTCTGAGCAAAAATGCTACCTTGTGAGCTACCGGCGTTAAAGTTGCGAGCGAGCGATTTTGGCTGCTGCATCAAGTAGTCTGCTCTGGAGCCGTCCTTCCTGAGCTGAGACAAAAAAACTGTGAGCCGGAGCCTAAAAAACTGTGAGCCGGAGCCTAAAAAAACTGTGAGCTGGCTCACACTAACTCAGCTTAGAGGGAACACTGCCTGGAACCTAATGCAACAGAGGGTACACCTTCCCAAGCGGCCTTTTCCCGCAGGCTGAACTGATCTCTGTTGCCTGGTTGATTAGTTGTAATCAGTGTTCCCTCTAAGCTGCGTTAGTGTGAGCTAGCTCACAGTTTTTTAGCCTCCGGCTCACCCATTTCTGTCTTAGCTCAGGAAGGAGGGCTCCAGAGCAAACGATTTTATGCAGCAGCCAAACCCCTCGCTCACAACTTGAATGCCAGTCGCTCACAAAATAGAATCGTTGCTCACAAGACTCCACGGCTTAGAGGGAGCGTTGGTTGCAATCCCCAGAGATCTCCGGCCGCCGCCTGGAGGTTGGCAAGCCACCTCCCTGGGCTCTCCTCTTCGCAGCTGAAGAGGGGAGGCCGCGACTCACCGCAAGCTCATCCCCCGCCACAAATCTTGTTAGGTCTTTCGGGAGCTCATTGAGTCTCTTCCCCTTTTCCGAAACAAGGCAATTGCAAGAAAGCGCAGAGCGGGAAGAGAAGAAGGCCTCTTTCGAAAGTGCATTTTGCATTTCCCCCGCTCTTTTCTGGAGCCGGGAGTGGGGGGAAATCAAAGGGTTTCGCTGCTGCCCCCAGGACAGGTTTTTTTAAAAAAAGCAAAAAACCGGCCCCAGCAACACCAAACCGGCTCCACCGGTCCGAGGGGCGACCCTTCCCCCAGAAACATTCCCGAGGGAGAGAGAAAGTGCGCGCGGAGGAGACGGGCCCGAAAGGAGCAGGCAGCAGAAACGACGGAGGCTTGTTTCGGAGGGTCGGAAACCCTCCTGGTTCTTCTCCGGGATCGCAACCGATCCCACCCGCCCCGTCTCCAAAGAGCCAGCGGAGATCGGCCGGTCTGTCCAGCCAAGGTCAATTTCAAAGCCCGGCTCTGGTCAGTTTCACTTCTCTGTCTTCTCAGCGCCGCGCTCGGAGCAGCGACGGGCGACCACGTTTCCTGAAACCGCTCCCGAAGGGAGACCGGGATACAAACAGGCGTCTTCCCCCTTCTCCCACCCTCCACCCCACCCCATATCCGGATCACACAGAGCTCGGGGTCAAACCCGGCACTTGCCTGAGCCCGCGCGGGGAAAACGAAAAAGGCCGCCTCGGCTCGCCTCGGAAGAACGGAACGAAACAGCCTCGCTTGAACGCACCTCGCCGGCTCTCGGTCGAGACGGCTTTTGTGCGCCTCTGGAGCGATTCCTGCCTCGCCGGCGAAGCCCCCGGGAGTGTTGCGGCCACCCGGCGCACCCCAGACGCAAACGCTGCTGGCCTCGCCGATGGTGCTGAGGCAGAAATTCAACCGGAAGGAGAGGGCCTCTCTCTCTCTCGGGCCGCAGCCTGGTCAGCACATGGACTCGGGAGTAAGTCAACCTGGACGAGGTGAAATCCTGATTCGGAGCCGCGGCTTAGTTCAGACAGCCAATGGCAAAGCTAAGCTATGGAGCCCTGTGAGCAAAAATTCTACTTTGTGAGCTATTTGCATTAAAGTTGTGAGCAGGAGATTTGGCTGCTGCATAAATTAGTATGTTCTGGAGCCCTCCTTCCTGAGCTGAGACAAAAATGTGTGAGCCAGAGGCTAAAAAACTGTGAGCTGGCTCACACTAACTCAGCTTAGAGGGAACACTGGCCAACGGTCCCTTCTATATTGTTATTTATTGTTATTGTTACTACTGCTACTACTACTACTTGTTATTATTGTTGTTATTATTAGGATAATGCTTCGCACAGTGCTAACAATACTGCAGCTACTATGCTTGCTACCACTACGTTAAGTTTCAGTTCTTTCTGATGGTTCCAGACTCCCAACATCCTAGTGCATTGATTATCGAGTGTCCCATTTTGTTGATTATGCTGACACTCTATGTGTCATCCGCCTGGAGTCCCCGTGAGAAATCCGGATTATAAATATTATATATACGAATAAAATTAATTAATTAAGATAAGTATCATAATCATATCATCATCATCATCATCATCATCATCATTATTATTATTATTATTATTATTATTATTATTATTATTATTATTAATCACAGTCCGATAGTTGGTGTTCTGCCGTTCGAGATGGAGCTAAATTCTTGGGAACTGCAGATGTGTTGTTGTTGTTATCCAGTGGGGCACCTTGAAGACCAACCGAGTTTAATTCTGGATGTCAGCTTTCCCGTGCAGACAGTAGAGGTCATTGTAGAGGGTTACGCCATCTAAAGCAGTGTAAAAGGTAAAGGTTTCCCTTGCTCGAAAGCCAGTCGAGTCCGAATCTAGGGTTGCATCTCCGTTTCAAAGCCGAAGAGCCAGCGCTGTCCGAAGACGTTTCCGTGGTCATGTGGCCGGCATGACTAAACACCGAGGCGCACGGAACGCTGTGACCTTCCCACCGAAGTGGTCCCTATTGATCTGCTTGCAATTTCTTGCTTTCGAACTGCTAGGTTGGCAGGACTAAAGCAGTGTGCCTGCACACAAAAGCTTATCCCCAGAATTGGTTGGTCTTCCAGGTGCCCCACTGGACCCGAACTTTGTTCCGTTGCTTCAGACCAACGCGACGACCCACCAGAATCTCTTATTGTTGTTGTTAGAGTCGTGTGTTTTACCTTCCAGTCAAGGCTCCCTCTAAGCTGTAGAGTCTTGTTGTTGGGTATTACAAGTTGAAAACACTCAGTATATCTGGGGTTAAATGTTTGTTTATGTTACTCACAGGAAGTCACATGTTTCTCATGTAACCAATGTTCTTTAGCTGTAGAAAGTCCGGGAATTTTCTCCCTGATCTAGGGATTTAATTGGGACTAAAGTGTCAAGGTGGATTACCATTTTATGACTTCTCTTCCCGTCTTTGTTTGGTGTTCTGAAGAACAAGAAGAGGAGCCATAATCTCCATCTAGTTTTGTCTTTGTAGAGTAAGGATGTAGCCGATTATGCTCAGCCGATTATGCTCTGTTGTTATTTTCATCCCAGTTACCCTTCCCATGCTAGAATTTAGTAAAAACTTTATATTTTAATCACACATGGACTCTTAGTCTGAATTACTTTACTCTGGCTCTGCTGGACTATCTTATCTCTGCTAAATACCTTTTTTTTCCCAATATCTCACTCTCACCCAACACTTGTGAGCAAACAATTCTACTTTGTGAGCTCCTGGCATTAAGCGGGTGAGCGAGCGATTTGGCGACTGCATCAATCAGCCCGTCCCTTTCTGAGCTGAGTCAAAACTGTGTGAGCCGGAGGCTTAAAAACCTGTGAGCTAGCTCACACTCATTCAGCTTAGAGGGAACACGGCTTCCCGTATGGACTGTTCTCATAGAATCCTCGCCTTTGACTGGCGACCTAATCGAGAAGAATTGAGCCTATCAGCTCTAAATCGATGGCGACGATGTCTTCCTCAAATCTTGCTCTGTGGGGTTCTCAAGTGTTTTATTTCAGGGGTGCGTTCTATGGAGGAGACACCCCCCCCACGCACACAGCGG
>NW_015167649.1:111453-111657 GCF_001447785.1 Gekko japonicus
AGTGCCATCAGGAGGTCCACCAGTGGGGCCAGGACACTAGGAGCCCTCCCACTGTTGACCCCCAAGCACCAAGAAGACAGAGCTTCACTTGCCCCAGTTCCTATCTATACCTTGTGGCTAAGAGCCACCAATGGACCTCAGCTCCATATATTTATCCAATTCCCTCTTTTTAATTATTATTATTGATTTGTAGTCCAAAAACTG
>NW_015167649.1:116537-123184 GCF_001447785.1 Gekko japonicus
GGAGAAATGCCTATCGTTTTTAAAAGGGCTTTTTTTAAAAATGGCTTTTTGATTTTTTTAAAAAAAGTGTTTAATGGAGACTAATTCCTTTGGGCTGAGTCGATCCCGGTGGCACCTCGGACACCCCCACCCCACCCCCCGAGTTCAAACGTGCAATCGTCAAACCTGTCACCTCTTAATATGTCTCAAGTCAACCAGTATTATGCCTCGAGTCTCAGCGCCAGGACATAGATAGATAGATAGATAGATAGATAGATAGATAGATAGATAGATAGATAGAAGGATGGAGTGAGAAAAGAAAGTGAGAGAGGAAAGGAAGATGGAAGGAGATAGATAAGAAAGATGGCAGGATAGTGTGAGGAAAGAAAGAGAGGAAAGAAAGATGGAAAGAGAGAGGAGAGAGAAAGAAAGAGAGAGAGAGAAAGAGAAAGAAAGAAAGAAAGAAAGAAAGAAAGAAAGAAAGAAAGAAAGAAAGAAAGAAAGAAAGAAAGAAAGAAAGGATAAACAGATGGATCGATGGATCAATCTCTTTGGGCCCTTCCAACGCGACAGCCGATTTTATGTCTGCCTGAGCTACAGGGAAATCCACCGTGAATCCACTAGGTGGCCCTCAGAAGCTGCAATCTCTCAATTCCTTTCCCTCCTCTTAACCCACCGGAGGGGGATAACATTGACCTACCTCGCAAGGTTATTTTTCAGGATCGCTGAGCTACTGCAGAAGCCTCCCTGTGAAGGTGAACTTGAACCCTAAGCACTCTTTAGCTACGCCCCCCCCCCAATCCGGCTAGTTGGAGCTCCCTGGACAAGAACACAAGAAGAGCCCTACTGGATCAGACCAGTGAAGGTCCATCTAGTCCAGCACCCTGTCTCACACAGTGGCCGACCAGTTCCTCCGGAGGGCCCGCAAACAGGGATGGAGTCTCTTAACGTGGGCTGGACTCAGGAGCATCCGATTTAATGGCGCAAGTCATTTGATCAGAAATTGGGTGGCTGGGCCTCTGGAGGAGAGAACAGTCATAAGAGAACATAAGAACATAAGAGGAGCCAATGTTGGATCAGGCCAAAGGCCCATCTAGTCCAACACTCTGTGTCACACAGTGGCCAAAAATACCAGGTGCCATCAGGAGGTCCACCAGTGGGGCCAGGACATTAGAAGCCCTCCCACTGTTGCCCCCCCCCCAGCACCAAGAAGACAGAGCATCACTTGCCCCAGAGTCCCTATCTATACCTTGTGGCTAAGAGCCACCGATGGACCTCTGCTCCATATATTTATCCAATTCCCTCTTTTTAATTATTATTATTGATTTGTAGTCCAAAAACTGAACTAAATGTCAAGAGTCTGACGCGGAGCTTCCAAAGAGGAGATCGGATGGGTGAGAAACAATACCATATCATCAGCGAATAGAGACGCTTTTAAGCTTTTTGTTACCTATTTGCACCCCCTTTGTATTGCATTATTGTTCCTTATGTTAGAGCGGACAGTAAAGGTGGTGATAGGGGCTTGCCTCGTTCCCCTCGCCTGCCTTTTATTCCCACAACAACCCTGTGAGGTGGGGGTCCAGACGGAGGGTTTGTGACCGGCCCCCTCTCAAGATCCGTGGGGATTCGAACCCGGGGCTCCCAGATCGAAATCGGGCAGTCTAACCATCAGCCACTGCGGCTCTTGTAATAATTAGCAGGAAGAGGGGGTTTCCCCCCTAAAGGCGCAAGAAGGTCCGCGTTATTATCATGCCCGGTGTCTTTCAAAAGGTGGCCGTTCTTTCTCCGTCTCTCTCTCTTTCTCTGTCTCCTTCGGTGGGTCCTCCTCTCTCCTATTGGGCCTTCCTTAGAAACCTGAACAATTCCGAAGAGGAGGGGCAAAAGGGGGGGCTGCCGGGTGTACGTATTGCGGTGATAACAGCCCCGGTTTAGGGGCCAGAATGCAGACAGCGATCCAGGCGACTACAGAACAGAGAATCTCCAGGCGACTACAGAACAGAGAGTCTCCGGACCATTCCCCGAGTAACGCGCGTTCTGTTTATTTATTACAGCGTTCCGTGCGCCTTGGTGTTTAGTCATGCCGGCCACATGACCACGGAAACGTCTTCGGACAGCGCTGGCTCTTCGGCTTTGTAACGGAGATGAGCACCGCAACCCTAGAGTCGGATTCGACTGGCTTTCGAGCAAGGGAACCTTTACCTTTACCTTTACTGTTCTTGCAGCCGGACTCCTAAACAGCAAAGTAACAGGCATCGCTAACCCCGGTGAAACATCTTGGGGGTCTTTTGGCCTTCAAAACTCTAGTGTGTGTGGGGGAAACATCATCTCAATACCACCACCCCCGATATCCCCCACTGACATTTCCATTTATTAGAGAAGCTACAGAGAGTGGTGAAATTCGGATTGGTTTCCGGAAGAACGACCGGCTTGGGGAGAAAGGAGGGAAACGAAACGAGGCACGATCCCGAAAGGTTCAGATTTCCCCCCCCCCCAAAAAAAAAAAAGCCCAGTCCACCAGCCGTTTCAGCCAGTCCGCAGAACTGGTGTGTTTTTTTTCCTCCTGTTTTTGAAAACCTTAAAAGACAGCTTCCGTGGGATTCAACGAGTTCCGGTAGGACCTGGCTTAATTTAGCTGTGGAGCACCGTTTTGACCCGATATCTCCAGCATCCGACGGCAGCCCTCGCACCCCAGCATAAATAAATCAATAAATTGATAAATTGTTAAATAAATAAATAAATAAATCACAATGGCCCGCCGTGGCCTGCTTCCAAAATCTATCTGAGACCGACAGTTTCCTTTTTTCAGACGAACGGGTTAAAGCGCTTGTGGAGGGGGGGGGGGGCATCTTCTTGGAAGGAAACACACACACACCGATTTTCTTTAAGCTTGTCCGTGTAAGGCTACCCTGAGAGATAGGAGCATTTTACCGCGAGTCAGCCGCACTGAATGAAACGGGGCTTGCTTTTGAACAGACCCCTTTGGTTTGCTCTCTGTATCGGCCGGCGTAACCGGAAGGAGGGATCGCAGCTCATCGGTCACCCAACCAGGTCGAATGGATCGGAGGCGAGCGACGGGCGCCGTGGGGGGGGGGGGGGAGAGAAATTGACAAGGGGAAAGGGGATATTGACAAAGGCCGAAGTCAAACGGAATTGAAGGCCTGGGAGGATAGAGCCGCAGGCAGTAACCAGAATTGTGGGAACGTGGTAGGGTCGGTAAGAGAACTGACGGGTGTAGGGGCTGAAAGATAGACAAGAGCACAGGCGGGGCATGCCGTCCGAGAGCTCCCGAAATAGCGAGCGATACAGACGCCGGTGAAGACCCGATCACCCAGGGAGAAATCTCTCCGTTCATTTCAGTCGGGCTGGTGCGGGAGAACGTGAGGCAAGGATTGTGCCCCCGAGCAAGACAAGAACACCGGCCTGCCCCGGAGCGAAGCCAGTGGAAATCCATTTGCTGTGGGAGAAGCCAAAATAAATAAATAAGGCGAGTCGAGGCAGAGGGGAAAGGGAGAGGGAAAGCCGGGACAGAAGCGGGTGGAGAAAGGGACCGTCTCCGAGTGCGCAAAACCGACACAGATGCGCATTTGCGCAAAGGCGTTCGGCTGGGCTGCTTGTTTCTCCAGGAGCCATTCAAATGGACTGCGGATCGCTAGTTAGGAACCGCGACAGAGTCGGAGGGCGCCTAGCTGGAAGAAATCAATTTACCTCCAAATAATTAGCGAGCAGCCGACCTTTTAGGGGGAAGCCAATCGGGTGGCAATTCAATGCACTCCTTTCCATGGAAGCGCGCTCCGGATCCTGGCACACCTGAACACCCCCTGAGGGTCACACTGGCGCCCCCCCCCTTAAGGACATTCCGATCCGAGAATCGCCCCCGTTAAACAAACAGACACAAATCTAAAGAGCGGGGAAGGCCCGTGGAGCGAGATGCTTACATAGGGCACAGATACGCAGCGGAGAAAAACGTTGAAAGCGAGGGACTGCCTCGACCTCTTTGTGGCTATTTATTCCAGACTCCCCTCAAGGGGTTTCAGGGGGAAGTCAAACGAGGGCCCCTCAGGATCAAGCGGCTTCTGGATCGCAGCCACGGAGGCGCTCTCTCTTGAAGCCTCGTCCAAGACTGTACACACGAGCACACATACAAAGACAACACCGGGAGGAGGAGGGGATTCTCTAAATGCCTGCGAACAATTCGTTGTCACAGATGGGCCCAAGATCAAAGGCGCCCCCGACTCCCAGTTTGACGGCGATCAAGCACAAAAAGAGCATTTCAAAAATAAATAAATAAGTAAGTAAGTAAATAAAATGCCCTTAAATTTGTTAGCGAAGGAGTTCTTCCCGGCCGCACCTCCGCCAATCATTTCAAACAAGCAAAGGTACCCTCGAACCTAACAAAAGACCTCTCTGATCGCCATTAAACAGACAAGCGTTCACTTAACCAATTCCGTCTTGACATTTCGGTGGGTAACTTTGGAACCACACCGCTCCGTTCAGATTTACGCGCTGACCAAGTCTCCGAGAAAAGTGCCTCCGATTCTTTATTTCTTTTTCTTTCTTTCTTTCTTTCTTTCTTTCTTTCTTTCTTTCTTTCTTTCTTTCTTTCTTTCGTCTGTCTGTCTGTCTGTCTGTCTGTCTGTCTGTCTGTCTGTCTGTCTGTCTGTCTGTCTTTCCCAACCCCGCCCTCCTTATCTCAGGCAACAGAATTCGGGGAAACCACCCTGGCAAATTTGGGGGAGAAAGTAATCGTTGGATCGCGACAGCTGCCAAGGAAATATTCTTTCCCGCACATAAATAGGAAGAGGAATCGGCTTTCCTCTCTTTGGAGTCGTGGGTTTTTAAAATGTATTTATTAAATTGCGATTCTCTGGTCTAATTAATCCATGGGTCAATTTCCCCCCTCTGTCCTGCGTACATTTCTACATCTTTGTCGTCCTGATCTGTAGCCGACTAGAATTCTGAAGCTTTTCCTTCCAGCCCAAAGAAAAGACATCCGTGACGGGGCACTGTACAAACGCGGCGTTCTGGAGCTAGAAAGCGGGCAATTTGTTTGGGGACGAGTCGAATCACAGGAGAGCCGAGACTTTCAGGTGCATATTTTTGAGCGTGCTTTTCCAGCTAGACTTGTGGGAGAGACTGAATCAGAAACCATCTCTATAGCCGCAAAAATGTTTACCAGAGAGAGAAAGGCAACAGATATGAAATTGACAAGGAAAGACGAAAGGCAGGTCTTGAAAGAGGAAATTGACCAGGGGGAGAGAAACACTACAGACAGTCACAGGGAAATGTATCGGCCCTTCCTCGACGCTTCCCCTTGACCCACAAATAGTCTAGGTAAGGCCCTACGCGTGCAATAAACGTAGATAACAGAGGCGGTGAAGGCGTCGTTCTATAGCCCGCCGCTTCCCAAGGCCTCACGGCGGGTAAAATCGTTCAAACACACGCTCGAACAATGCAACCAATTCAATCAAGATCACTGCAAACTATTTCCGTGGGTTCAAACGCCTGACTCCGAGAAGTCCCCCTCGGGCCGAAGCGCACAACGAGAATGCGCGGTCTGTAGTCTTTGCAGAGAACAGATCGGTCCGGGACTCACCTACAAATCGTTTCCCGAACAACCGGGCATTCCCCACCCCCCCAAAAAAAAATTACCACCGTTATACCGGCGCTTTGAAACTGACCTCCCGGCTTTCGACGGCATCTGGCCGGTTTCCCAGTCCTATCTACCCGGTTTACTGCCGGATCCGCGGGGCAGGACTTCTCCACCTTCTCTCCCCAAGACCGGCCCTTGGATCCTCTTAGGGGACAGTCCGGTCTTCCCAACTCGGCTTGCCTCTGCGGCCTCTTCCAAGGTCACGGAAGGAGGCAGGGGGAACCAGGAAAGAACCGAACACACCAGCCGGGTGCCTTTCCTGGGAGGCTGGGGAAAGGAGACCGAAGACCCGAGCGGGTCGCCTTTTGTGCGTGTGTGTGTGGCCCCACGTGGAGCGAGAGACAAAACAGAGAATCGCCTAGAGAAAGGGCAACGCGAAAGGCGTTCCCGGCGACACAAGGGGTCGGCTCTGGACTCACCTGGAGCCTCCGCGGGGGGTGGGGGTGTTGGAGGGATGGGTTTAACGGATCCTCTCCGGGATGGCGGCCTGGCGCTCAGGAAAAGACGGGAGACTCGGTGCTGCGCGCATCGTTGCAGCCGCTGGCAGGCAGTGTCTGGGCGCGCCCAAAATCTCTCCGACCTGCCTCCCTCCTCCTCCTCACCCTGCCAAGAGAGCTCGGAGCTCTTCCGGGTTGGGAAGGAGCAGAGAAAGAGTGAGGTGTGGGGGGGAGGAAGGGAAGATGACGGGCGTTTGGTTCTTTCGCGCACACCCCTCCCGCGAATGGCGTAAGGGGGTTGGGGGGGGAGGAGGAGAGAAGGAAGGGGGAGGGGACGCGCCAGGCCTCTCCCGGGAGCCGGGGAAGCAAGCGACGGAGAGGGCGTGATGTCAGGGGAGGCGAACCTGGGCCCGGCGCGCCGCTGGCACGGCTCTGTCGGCCCCCCTCCCCCCAAAAAACCCGAAGGATGGGGGGGGGATGCGAGCAGATCGGGGCCGGGGGTGGGGAGAGAGGCAGCCGAAACGTCTGCCCTTCGAAAGGGGCTGCCATCAGAAGCTTTCGAGGAAATATAGACGGCCTTT
>NW_015167649.1:123221-125475 GCF_001447785.1 Gekko japonicus
CTTCCTTCCTTCCTTCCTTCCTTCCTTCCTTCCTTCCTTCCTTCCTTCCTTCCTTCCTTCCTTCCTTCCTTCCTTCCTTCCTTTCTTCTTTCTTTCTTTCTTTCTTTCTTTCTTTCTTTCTTTCTTTCTTTCTTTCTTTCTTTCTTTCTTCTCCACTCTCTCCAGAATGCAGCCTGGCGAAGGGGAAGATGGGAACAGAAAATAAGTCTCTCTCTCTCTCTCTCTCTCTCTCTCTCTCTCTCTCTCTAAATCTTGAGATCCAAGACATAACAAGGAGCGCGCCGGAGACAAAACACCCCAGTCGGTGAGGCCGGGTGGAAACCGATCAGGCCAAGATTCACCTACAAGGAAATCCCATCGATTTGCTTCTCTCCCCTCCTCCCACCACCCCCGCTCTCGGCTGGGAGTGCCGAATCTGGTTTTCAAGGCTTAAGCGGATAGGGGATCGAGAGGCGCAGCAGTGGCGGGAAGGGGGGGGGGGCTTCTGATTTGGCACACCATTCTTCAGATCTCTCTCAGTCTGTCTCTGTCTCTCTGTCTCTGTCTCTGTCTCTCTCTCAGGCCTTTTTCAGGTCTACCTCGGAGGAAGGAAGCAGAAACTACATTTGGGGGGGGGGGTGTTGCGACAACCGCACATCGTTCTCCTGAGATCCACCTTCCACATCAATCGCCCTGCTCAGGCCCCCTCACCTTTCATTCCAACCCTCAAGCCCCCAAACCATTGCAGATTTCTTTCGGAACCCAACATGACAACTGCCCCGAGTTTTGTCCCCCCCCCCTTGAAAAGGCTGCATGTGTGTGGGGGGCACCCCGTTCCTGTCGCCCCCCTCCGCACGTGGACTTCATCTTCGCGGGGGAGGGCCCTCCCCGAAAGGCACCTCCAGTTGCAAGCCTATCAACATATGAATATATAAGACTGCCTTCTCCTGAATCAGACCTTCGGTCCATCACTGTCAGTATTGGCCACTTGGACTGGCAGCGGCTCCCTGGTCTTTGGTCTTTCCCACCACCTCCTGCCTGGTCCTTTTAGCTGGAGATGGGGGGATTGAACCTGGGACCTTCTGCATGCCAAGCAGATGCTCTACCACTGAGCCACAGCCCTACTTCATGCCTCTACAGGGTCTCAGGCTGAGGTCTTTCCCATCACTACCGCCTGGTCCTTTTAACTGGAGATGCTGGGGATTGAACCTGGGACCTTCTGCACCCCAAGCAGAGGCTCTTCCATTGAGCCACAGCCCCACTTCATGGCTCTCCAGGGTCTCAGGCGGAGGTCTTTCCCATCACCTACTGCCTGGTCCTTTTAACTGGAGATGCCGGGGATTGAACCTGGGACCTTCCACGTGCAAAGCAGAGGCTCTGCCACTGAGTCACTCACAACCCCTCCCCCAACATACCTGACAGTCCATCCCCTGCCACAAGTTTTGTTAGTCTTTAAGGTGCCACTGGACCAATTTGCTCCCTCTAAGCTGTGGAGTCTTGTGAGCAAAAATTCTACTTTGTGAGCTCCTGGCATTAAAGTGGTGAGCGAGCGATTGGGCTGCTGCCTAAATGAGTTGGCTCTGGAGCCATCCCTTCCTGAGCCAAGACAATAATGTGTGACCTGGAGGGTAAAAAAACCTGTGAGCTGGCTCACACCGACTCAGCTTAGAGAGAACACTACACTGGACTCTTGCTCTTTTCTCTCGGCAATGGCAGTGACATTGGTCTTTATTTGATTTCCCTCCCCCGAGAAAGATTGGAGGGGGTGTGTGGCGGCGGCTCCCTATTCTTCCCCCTCCCTCCGGAAGACAACCGAACGGGAGCTGTCGCGGAAACCTCGGCGGAGTCGCCAAGTCAAAGAGAGAACCGCACTCAGCCGCGCCACAAAAGGCCTGGCGAGGAAAGCGCGTCTCTCCCCACACACACACACACACACACACAACCCCCGACTTCGGTTTAATCAGCTCGTCAATGAACGCATTGAAATCCAACAGGGCGCGGAAGGAACCCAGCGAGGGCTTTGTCAATTTCACAAGTCAGTTTCCGCCACCACGGTTTGAGCTCGGAAGGTCTTCGGGGTATTCTCTCCTGAAAACGTCTGTCTCTGGCTCTGGTTCTCTCTGGCTCTGGTTCTCTGGCTCTCTGGCTGTCTGTCTCTCTCCCCATCGGTCGCTATAGCCACAAGGTATAGATAGGAACTCTCAGGCTGGGGCAAGTGATGCTCTGTCTTCTTGGTGCTTGGGGGGGGGGGGGGCAACCGTGGCGGGGACTTCAA
>NW_015167649.1:125529-130474 GCF_001447785.1 Gekko japonicus
CTCTCTGGGGGGGGGGGGCACCGCCGCAGCGACAGGCAGACAAAAGCCGCGCTTCCTCGGGGAAAAAAAAGACAGATGTTGCGTGTCCACCCCGCGGTTGTGAGTCGGTGTGTGGTGGTGACTCTTAGGCGGATTGGAGACGGGAAAGACTTGAGTCCCCTTCCCCCCCTGCCCGCTTTCCGCCCCCCTTTCGCCCATCTTCACCCTCCTGGGCTTTGGCCAAGCTGGTCTCCCGCCTGCCTCAGTGTCTTGGGGATCCCAAACCCACCCCTCCCAGGCTGGAAGACGATTCCCAGTCCAGAAGATCAGAGGCGACAGTGGTGTGATGCTGGCTTGGATTCACACCTGGCGAGGGACGGCTGCGGGGGAGAAGCGGGACAAACCGGGCCAGACCCGGAGCCGAACCCACAAAACACTCGCGTCGGAAAGAGAGGCGTGACACTTCAAGCATCCGGGGGGGATGTGGTTCGTTTTCGCCTCTTGGAGAAGATATTGAGCATCGCAGGGTCGCTGGCGAGGCAGGAGAGGAGGGATTCTCGGATGCTAATGCGATGCTTTGTTTATCGGCTTAATTTAACCAGGGAGGAAATCAATTGCAGCTTCTTTGGGGTTTGCTTTTTTTATTTTAAAGGGAGGGGGGATCCCCTGGCTTCCAGTGGTAGGCCCAGGCTCGGCGATTGTGGGGGGCGGGGGTGGGCTGTATTCAAAAGGTTGGCTTTAAAAAAGAACAATCCTGCCCTCAGTGAAATCTCAGAGACCGGCATTAAATGATCCCATCGATGCCAACGCGTCTCCCCTCTTCCCACCCTTGTGGGCAGGTTTATTATTCACCTCCCCACCCCCTCGTTCTGCTGACGCGGGGACTTCGCCGCCTCCGCTTCTAAAACGACTCTCCCTTTCTAAGGTGAAAGGTAACGCGATCTGACGCCCACTTCCCTCTTTAGCAAACGAATTCAATTAAGGTAATAAATTAAAGATCGGCGGGGGCGGCGGAACGGATGGGCGCCGGGGGCGGGAAGAGGCAAGACAGGGACCCTGTTTTTTTTTTTTAATTAAAAGTAATAATCATCAGGTGACCGGCAGTGGAACTCTGGAACCTGGCCCTCCGTCACTTTTTCGTAGTGGGGAGGGCGCCGGGTTAAGGAGGGGGCGGCGAGATTGCGCGTTTGCGGGAAGAAAATGAAGACGTGGCCCGAAGCGCAGAGCCGGTGGAAGGAGACAGGAGAACACACTAAACGGCCCTTGGAGCTAAAACGAAACTGGACATTAGTGGTCATAAATAAGAGGGACGGGTGGATGATGACGGCGAGAGCTGATAGATGGATAAAGAGATGGATAGATAAGAACAGATAGATGAAGGATTGATAGATGAAGGATTGATAGAAGATAGATAGAGGATGGATGGATGGATGGATGGATGGATGGATGGATGGATGGATGGATGGATGGATAGATGGATGGATGGATGGATAGATAGATGGATAGATAGATGGATAGATAGATGGATAGATAGATGGATAGATAGATGGATAGATAGATGGATGGATGGATGGATGTATAGATAGATAGATAGATAGATAGATAGATAGATAGATAGATAGATAGATAGATAGATAGATGATAGATAGATAGATAGATAGATAGATAGATAGATAGATAGATAGACAGACAGACAGACAGACAGACAGACAGACAGACAGAAAGATCGAGAGATAATGGAGGAAGGTAGGAAGGATGAACAGGTAGATAGATAGAAAGATAGAAAAATAGGTAGGTAGGTAGGTAGGTAGGTAGATAGATAGATAGATAGATAGACAGACAGACAGACAGACAGACAGCTGACAGACAGACAGACAGACAGACAGACAAGACAGCTGACAGACAGACAGACAGACAGACAGACAGACAGACAGACAGACAGACAGATAGATAGATAGATAGATAGATAGATAGATAGATAGATGATAGATAGATGGATGGATAGATAGATAGATGATAGACAGATGATAGATGATAGACAGATGATAGACAGATGATAGATAATGGAGGGAGGGAGGGAGGATGAATAGATAGATAGCTAGACAGACAGACAATGGAGGGAGGGAGGAAGGATGAACAGGTAGATAGATAGAAAGATAGGTAGGTAGGCAGGCAGACATACAGACAGACAGACAGATAGATAATGGAGGGAGGATGAACAGATAGATAGATGATAGATGGATGGATGGATAGATGATAGATGATAGACAGATGATAGACAGATGATAGATAGATAATGGAGGGAGGGAGGATGGATAGATAGATAGATAGATGATAGATAGATGATAGATAGAAGATAGATAGATAGATAGATAGATAGATAGATAGATAGATAGATAGATAGATAGATGATTGATAGATAGATAGATAGTTGGGTATTACAAGTTAAAAACACTCAGTATGTCTGGGGTTAAATTTTTTTTATGTTACTCACAGGAAGTCACATGTCTCTCATGTAACCAATGTTCTTTAGCTGTAGGAATGCCCGGGAATTTTCTCCCTGATCTAGGGGTTTGATTGGGACGAAACTGTCAATGTGTTTTAGCATTTTATGGCTCCTCTTCCCATCTTTGTTTGCTGTTCTCAAGAAGAAGAGTAGCCATAATTGGTCTCTTCTAGTTTTGTCTTTGTAGTGTAAGGATGTAGCCTATTTAGCTCTGTTGTTATTTTCATCCCAGTAACCCTTCCCCATGCTAGAATTTAGTAAAAACTTTATATTTTAATCACACATGGACTCTCAGTCTGATTTATTTTACTCAGGCTCTCCTGGGCTATATTATCTCTGCTAAATACCATTTTTTTCAATGTCTCACTATCACCCAACAAAAGGTTACGGGCCCAGCACGCTTCCGCTTTGCCAAATAGCTAAGCAGAGTGCAGCAGCCAGATTTTGAGTCAAGAAATCATGTGTGCTGGAGTTTTTTTAAAAACGGAATTTTTATTTTTAACTTGCATTGGATTTATGGGATCCAGACGGCATCCTGTTTTCTTCATGAGCTTCTGGGACCAGACCACCTGGCTGTGTTTCCGAGTTGAAGAAGCCTTGTAGCGTTTGATCTGAGATCGTCTTCTTCCATGCAAAACGAAAGATAAAAGGAAGAGGGGGGCGAGACCTTTCCTGCCAGCGCTGCTGAAAAGCCTCAATCCCACACACACAAAAGATCTCCTCGCTGTCCTCATCACTCTCAAGTTGTTGGTAGTATAAGAGGAGACATCATTATGTCTGCAGCTAAGAATCTTGCATTTTTCAATCTTCCAACATTAGACTCAAGTAATTTATCTTGGTGGAAAAGATCTGTAAGCAATGCCCTTCAGGCGCATGGAGCTCTTTCTGTTCTAAATGACGAGCCTCCTGCTGCAGCCGGCGCTGCTTTTGAAAAGTATAAAGCAAACGATGGATTTGGGATGTCTTTAATTATGGGCTCTATTAATGCTAAAGATAATCAGGAACTTTTAGAATGCACATCCACGAAACAAATGATGTTGGAGCTTGAGCAAACTTACGCTTCGAAAAATGATGCCAATTACTTGTTCCTCTATCAAAGATTAATAAATGCAAAAAGGAGACATGGTGAATCACTACTTAAGCATTTGAATTATGTCATGGATGCTTATCATGCCATCAAATGTATGAAAGGTGCGCCAAAGGAAAAAGCTGTTATTGCTGTGATTCTTGGTTCTTTGAACAAAGATTATTCACATGAAGTGGCTGTTTTTAAAGAGACAAAAGACTTAACACTGGAATATGTGTTAGATTATATAAAGGATGAAGGTCATAGACGTGAAATGTCCCAAACTGCAAATGAATTGTCTGTACTTAACATAAAGCCTGATTATAAAAGGAAAGATGCCAAAAAAGTTTTTAAAGGCCACAAATGTGGAAAATTTGGCCATATGGCAAGGCATTGTACATCAAAGGCTTTGCCAGAACCGAAAAAAAAACTGAAACCGGACCCCCTAAGGGGCGTGGTCAAGGAAAGGCAAGCGGTCACTCTGAGAAATGGAGTGTGTTTGTCATAAGTGAAAAGTACAGAGAGAGTGATGTTGTGAACCAGAACAGTAAGATGAAAGCCTTGTCTGTTCCTAAGGGAAATGATGAGAAAAATGACTCTTTTTTACTAGATAGTGGAAGCGCATATCATAGCAGAACCTTGCTTGTTCTCAAGACTTAAAAATGGAAAGTATCAATACATACTCATTTATGTTGATGATCTGATTATTTGTTGTCAAAATCAAGGAGATGTACAAGAAATAGTGGATGAATTGGACAAAGAAGTTGAAGTGAAACAATTAGGAACTTTAAAGTACTACCTTGGAATACAAATTGAAAGAACTGAGGATGGAAGTTTTCTTTTGAGCCAAAAGCAAAAGATCATGGACTTTATTGAATCTGTAGGAATGAAAGATTCCAATCCAATAAGCACTCCAATTGATAAGGACTATCCCAAACTTACTAATGGAAAACCACTTAAAGACAATCATGAATACAGATCCGCAATTGGGAAATTATTATATCTGGGCACAATCTGTCGTCCAGATACAACTTCAGCTGTTGGACTTTTGTGCAGAAAGACCAGTTCACCCAATGAGCATGACTGGAAAGCTATTAAGAGATTGGCAAGATACCTAAAAGGAATTTTGGACTACAAATTTAAAATTTCAGCCTGTGATGAACCAAGACTGACTGGATACATGGATGCCAACTGGGACAAAAACTCACCTGATGGAAAATCTACAAGTGGATACTTGTTCTACTATGGAAACAGTTTGATTGAATGGACTAGTCAAAAGCAAACTATTGTAGCCATGTCTACTGGAGAAGCTGAATGTGTATCAGCACAAAGTGCCAGCTATGAGCTCTACTGGATTATTCATCTACTGAAAGACTTTGGCATACATGAACCAA
>NW_015167649.1:130540-134178 GCF_001447785.1 Gekko japonicus
GAAAATGAACAGATAGATAGATAGATAGATAGATAGATAGATAGATAGATAGATAGATAGAGAGAGAGAGAGAGAGAGAGAGAGAGAGAGAGAGAGAGAGAGAGAGAGATATGGAGGGAGGATGAACAGATAGATGGATGGATGGATGGATGGATAGATAGATAGATAGAGAGAGAGAGACAGACAGACAGACAGACAGACAGATGATAGACAGATAGATAAACAGACAGACAGATAGACAGATGAGATAGACAGATAGACAGATAATGGAGGGAGGGAGGATGAACAGGTAGGTAGGTAGGTAGGTAGGTAGGTAGGTAGGTAGATAGATAGATTGATAGATAGATAGAGATAGATATTGGAGGGAGGGAGGATGAACAGGTAGGTAGGTAGGTAGGTAGGTAGGTAGGTAGGTAGGTAGGTAGGTAGATAGATAGATAGATAGATAGATAGATAGATAGATAGATAGATAGATAGATAGATAGATCAAGCGAGATTTCCCATTCATTTTCAGGGACGGTGCTACCAAACCGACTATCCATCCATTTGCTTCCCCTAATACCTTCCACCAGCAGGGTGAGGCCGGGACCGGGGGAAGGCGCGCCTCTTGGCCCTCCGTGTCTCCGGACTGAGCCCCACCGACGCCATCGCTGTGTTGCTCCCTCTCCCAACCCCCCTCCCATCTGCTGGGGAGGGGGAGGCAATCCGTACCCTTCCTTCGGATTCCCAGGAGCGACCAGTCGGCGGAGGAGACCTCGGTGTGGCGTGAAGGGGATGGGGGGGGGGCCTCTGCTTAGCTGGGGGTGCCCTCAAAAGCCCCGGGGAGGGGGGGGGGGGGGACTAGAATTTAGTAAAAACTTTATATTTTAATCACACATGGACTCTCAGTCTGAATTATTTTACTCAGGGTCTGCTGGGCTATATTATCTCTGCTAAATACCCTATTTTCAATATCTCACTATTACCCAACATAGATAGATCGATCGATAGATCGATAGATCGATAGATCGATAGATAGATGATAGATAGATGATAGATAGATGATAGATAGATGATAGATAGATAGATAGATAGATAGATAGATAGATAGATAGATGATAGATAGATGATAGATAGATAGATAGATAGATAGATAGATAGATAGATAGATAGATAGATGATAGATAGATAGAGCGAGATTTCCCATTCATTTTCACAGACGGTGCTACCAAGGGGATGGGGGGGGGCTCTGCTTAGCCGGGGGTGCCCTCAAAAGCCTCGGAGAGAGGGAGAAAGGAAGTGGGTGTCGGACAGAGGGCTTCCGGGGGTGCTCCAGACTGAGTCATTGTTGGGTGTTACAAGTCAAAACACTTCAGTATTTACAGGGTTAATGATGTTTGTTATGATCAACAGGAAGTCACATGTTTGTTTGTAACCAATCTGTTTAGACAATAGAATGCCCGGGAACTTCGGAGCTAACTTGCGAGTCTGATTGGAAACCAATGTGTCAAGTATTTAGCATATTGGCTTCTTCTTCCTCTCTTTGTTCTGACTAAGGAAGGAGACGCCGGCCATTCCCATTTTACCTTTTAGCTGCAAGGATGTAGCCATATTGGCTCTTTGTTATTTTACATCCTGTGTACCTTTTTCCCATGTTAGGATTATAGTAAACTTTTATATTTTAATACACACCATGGACTCAGTCTCTTAATACTCTGCTGACTTACTCTAAAAGAATCCCAACAGTCATTTTCCAGGTCCTCAGAAAACACTCGGTGGTGGGTTCGAATCCACCATCCGGCTTGAAGGCCAAGAACTCGGGCTGAGCCCAGCCTCCGTGGGTGTTTACTCGGGAGCAAGTGCCATCGACTTCAGTGGCCCTTCCTCCCAAGAAAGCCCGCGCAAAGCGAGACCGCGCATCCCGGTGAAATCAGTGCTGCTTTCCATGTTCCCTCTAAACTGAGTGAGTGCGAGCCAGCTCACAGTTTTTTAGCCTCCGCCTTGGAGGGAGCATGGCGGTTTTACTTCCAAGGAAGGATCCTGAACTTTGGTTTCAACACAGGTCGCCTCCAGTGTTCCCTCTAAGCTGAGTTAGTGTGAGCCAGCTCACAGTTTTTTAGCCTCCGGCTCACACATCTTTTGTCTTAGCTCAGGAAGGAGGGCTCCAGAGCAAACTGATTGATGCAGTCGCCAAATCGCTCGCTCACAACTTTAATGCCAGTCGCTCACAGTGTACAATTTCTGCTCACAAGACTCCACGGCTTAGAGGGAGCATCGCGCGGCTCCATCGTCCTGGAAATTCTCTTAAGCGAACGACCCCTGGAAACGAATGCACCCTATTCGTTTCGAAGCAAGAGAACTTTTCGCCGAATCCCCCCTCCCCTATAAACGCAGCCGCGGTCAGGTCTCTTCCCCCCACCAATGTTCCCTCTAAGCTATGGAGGCCTGTGAGCAAAAATTCTACTTTGTGAGCTACTTGGATTTAAGTTGTGAGCGAGCAATTTGGCTACTGCATAAATTAGTTTGCTCTGGAGCCACTTTTCCTGAGCCAAGACAAAAATGTGTGAGCCGGAGTGTTGGATGTTACAAGTTAGAACACTTCTATTCAGTATTTACTGGGTTAATACTGTGTACTGAACCACATGTTTGCTTGTATCCTATCTGTTTAGAGAGCTAGAATGCCCGCCAGATTCAGACCTAGTTTGTTGTTTCGATTGGGGAATAGAGTACCTAGAATTAGCATTTTATGACCCTTTGTCCAGAGAGCAAGAAGAAGCTCCAGTCTCCATTAGACCTCCGCTATGTAAGGAAGTCTCCATTAGTCTTAGGAAGATCTAAGTAAGCTATCTAGTTATGAGGATGTAGAAATAAAGCTCTTTGTTATTTTTCATCCTGTTTACCCTACCCTTGTTAGGTTGTTAGTAAACTTTTTATATTTTAAACTACCATGGACTCAAGACTCATTTTTACTCTGCTAACTCTGCTGAATTAACTTTAAGAAATTAAATACACAAAACTCCAATACGGAGGCTAAAAAACTGTGAGCTAGCTCACACTCACTCAGCTTAGAGGGAACACTGCGCCCCCACTCCCCGATGGACTGTTCCTTGAACCAGGACCTCCTCTCGCCTGCATTTGAGGAAGGGGGGAGAACGAAAAGAAAAGGCGTCGCGCTCATGCGTCTTAAAACCAATAGGTTGGAACGAGCCGGCCAAGCCATAGAATCCCTCCTCTCTTTGAAGGAAACACACCCTTATACAAATAAAAACATCAAACACCTTCCAGGTATTATTTTTAAACTCGCAACTCTCCAAAACACGTGGGAATGCACGCACACGTGTATGGCGCGACAGGGGGAACCAGAGGTGCCGTGCAGTGTTCCCTCTAAGCTGAGTGAGTGTGAGCCAGCTCACAGCTTTTTAACCCTCCGGCTCACACGTTTTTGCCTTCGCTCAGGAAGGACGGCTCCGGAGCCAACTGGTTCATGCCGCAGCCCAATCGCTCGCTCACCACTTTAATGCCAGGAGCCCACAACGCAGAATTTTTTGCTCAGAAGGCTCCACAGCTTAGAGGGAGCATCGGTGCCGTGTTCATTGAATCTCCCTGTCTCGCTCAAAATAACATTCAAGTGGTTTTCTTTTTCTCCCCCACCCGGCCCC
>NW_015167650.1:0-2538 GCF_001447785.1 Gekko japonicus
CCAAAGCAGCCATTTTCTCTAGCGAAACTTGATCTCTGGAAATCCGTTGACATTCCAGGAGATCTCCAGGCCCTGCCTGGAGGCTGGCAACCCAGTGTCACCAGCTTTCTCTCCCTTTCTGTATCCAGCACAAAAAACAACGCCCCATAATACCTCTTATTAAGACCAAGCGGAACAATACAAGACGGTGTGGGCCAGCTTTTAAGTCCTGTGGGATTCTTCAACAGATTAGATGTTTAAAGGGAAAAAATGGAGAGAAGAAGCCCTTTCGGGCCCTGATCTTCAAGCCCCTGCTTTGCGTTCCGTCCAGGACGCTCTGTTGACTTCAAGGGGCAGGAGGCGGAGCCAGGATCAGGTCTGACTCCCGACCGCCTTGGCTTTCTGGGAAGAAGAAAAACTGGGAAAATAGTCAGCCGAAAACGTCAGCTCCAGCAGTTGATTAAACGTCTCTCTGATGCCAAGCAGAGGACCCAGGTGCCTTTCAAAGTCCAATGGAAGAAAAAAGAAATCATTCGTCCTGACATTAGCAATGCTGGAGATTAGTTTTGGTTGGCTCACAAAGTAAACAGTCGATGGGAGCACAACTGGGACAATATCACCTAGTGAGTCCTCCCAGGTTCTCCCCCCCCCTTTATTTGTTAAGGTATGCCCAAAAGTTAAGGTTGCTAACTCCAGCTTGGAAAGTTTTTGGGAATTTAAGGGTGACGCCTGGAGAGACGAGAGTTTAGGAGGGGGAGGAGGGGGCTTCGTGGGAATAGGATGCCACAGATCCTGCCCTCCTGTCTGGGGAAAAATTGTTGTGATCTGCCCTGAGCCTGTTTGCGGGGAAGGCGGAATATAAATTTGAAAAATAAAAATGCAATTTCCTCTTGGGGGAGGGGACTGACTGGTATAGTGGTTAGGTGCATGGACTCTAATCTGGGAGAATGGGGTTTGATTCCCCACTCCTCCACATGCAGCTGCTGGATGACCTTGGGTCATTCACGGTTCTCTCAGAGCTGTTCTCTCAAGGACACTTCTCCAAGAGGTCTCTCAGTCCACACCTACCTCACAGGGTGTCTGTTGTGGGGAGAGGAAGGGAAAGGAGTTTGTAAGCCGCTCTGAGACTCTGAGTTGAGGGCCGGGTATAAATCCAATCTCTTCTTCTTCTATCGTCTGGAGAGCAGTTGTAATTCTGGGGGGTCTCCAGGCCCTGCCTGGATGTTGGCAACCCTAACAGAACATTCTTCTATTCCAAAAGAAGGAACAAATACAGAGAGTGAGCGTGATGTACTTAGGGTATAGGATTAGGATCTAGGAGATCCAGGGTCAGATTCCTACACTGAGATGGAGGCTTGCTGGGTGACCTAGGGACGATCACTTACTGTCAGGCTAACCTACCTCACAGGGCTGTTGTGAGGATAAAATGGAAGAGCAGACAATGATGGAATTCACTTTAGGTTCCCATTGGGGAGAAAAGAAGGGTATAAATGAAGTAAATAAAGAAAAGTAATATACCTTTCTGCACATAGAAAACTAGATGTCAGGAAGAAGGAGGAGGAGAAGGGGAAGAAGGAAAAGAAGGAGGAGGAGAAGGAGGAGGAGGAGAAGGAGGAGAGCTAGATTTATACTACACTCTACACTCAGAGTATCAGAGCGGCTTACAATCTCCTTCCCTTCCTCTCCCCACAACAGAGCTCTGAGAGAACTGCTCTTTCCAGAACAGCTCTGAGAGAACTTGTGACTGAGCCAAGGTCACCCAGCTGGCTGCATGTGGAGGAATGAGGGAATCAAACCCAGTTCTCCCAGATTAGAGTCCACCACTAAACAAAGCTCCAGGTTAGTATTTCCCCTTGCATGCTAGTTTTCTATACGTGCTATGTGCAAACATCTCTGCACAGATGTTGGTGCTGTGTTATGCCTCCCAAAGATCAAAAAATCAAAAAAAAGGGGGGGGGGGGGGAGAGAACAAGCTGAAAGAGTTTGAGAGAAAATGTCTTGAACCACCAGTTGTGGCAAAACATATAAAACACTTAAATATAGCTTTACATTTGATTACTCGTCCCCTGCAGACTATAATATGATTAGGAATTTGTGGTTTTGCTTTTCAGAAGCTATAAAATAGCACTATAAAGAAAAAATCAGATGGGGTCGCCGTGTTGGTCTAAAGCAGCAGAATAAAGTCTGAGTCCAGTTGGGCACCTTTAAGATCAACCAAGTTTTATTCTGGGTATAAGCTTTCATGTGGATGCACACTTCTTTGGACACACTGAACCCTGAAGAAGTGTGCGTGCACACAAAAGCTTATACCCAGAATAAAACTTGGTTGGTCTTAAAGGTGCCCAACTGGACTCAACCTTTGTTTTTTACTGAAATCATCTTATATTAAGAAAGGTCATATTACTATTATGTAGAAGATACTAATGGCCATAGATAGAGAGGGGGGAGGGAGGAAAAAAGGGGGAAAGGGGAAAAAAAGTGAACCTAAAACCGAGAATTCAGAACCTAAAAAGGTTAGTCAAGAATGGAAGAGGGCCAACTCTAAAAATCTAATTATGA
>NW_015167650.1:2784-4527 GCF_001447785.1 Gekko japonicus
AACCCTAGAGTCGGATTCGACTGGCTTTCAAGCAAGGGAACCTTTACCTTTACTTTAAAATCACAAATAAGGGCCCATTCATACCTCATATACAAATATAAAAATACAAAGGCTGATGAAATAGACCTAATGCGTTTCGGCCTTCACAGGCCTATTTCACCATCCTTTGTATTTTTATATTTGTATATGAGGTATGAATGGGCCCTTATTTGTGATTTTAATTTGTGTTTAATAAATACATGTATATTTTTGTATGTTTCATAATTAGATTTTTAGAGTTGGCCCTCTTCCATTCTTGACTAACCTTTTTAGGTTCTGAATTCATAGATAGAGAAAACCCACCAACTTATGTCAAAGCCTGGCACCAAGATCCTGTGAAAGAATTAACAGAACGGCAATGGGACTCCATTTGGCAGGCCCCCGTTTTTAAGTCCAAGAATCTTACCTTAAATACTCGAGCAGATAAATGCTTGGCAAGATGGTACCTGACTCCATCAAGGTTAAATCGCACGAGGCCTTCTAATTCTGTTAAATGTTGGAAACGTGGGGAGGTGGAGGTGGGAACATTTTGGCACTGTTGGTGGGCATGTGGCAGGGTGGAATCCTTCTGGTTTCGTATTCATGCTCAGATTCGCAAGATTATGTCGTGACATGCCATTCATGGCAGAAGTCCTGCTGCTCAGTCTTTGGAGCGATAATACTATATCTAAGCAAAAACAGGAATTGCAATTTTATGTACAGCAGCTAAAACAGTATTGGCTAGGACTTGGATGACAGAGGTACTTCCCTCAGCCCGTGTCTGGCTTATTAAAGTATGTGATTTTAGGTCTGCGTGATAAAATTTCTATGCTAATACATGAAGAAGAAAATGACTCTTCTATATCAGATTTTGAAGTGTTATGGTTTCCATTTCTTAGCTTTATTTGTAGTCACAAAGATGTTAAGTGGCTCTCTAGTTGGACCAAAGTAATATCCATTTTTTAAACCTTATTTGTTTTTTTATTTTAAAAATGTATCCTGTATTTTTTGTAGAAACCGTCTAGCGACCTTAGCAACACCATTTGTGGAAGAGTGAAGAAAGAGGCTGACTGCATGGAGATGTTCGAGCACATATCATGTGTAACAGGATAGCACAGGACAGTCTGTTGTTTCAGGAGAGGGGGGGGGACGACACCTTGATCTTTGGCCTAGTCTAGTTGTTACTTCTGCTGCCTGTACACACAAACTTTCAAGTATTTCTCTATCTCTAGGAAATTTCGGGTGGAATTTTCTGAACACACAGAAAGTTTCAGGGACCATCGCAAGTGCAAGTTCTTGATCCTGCACAGGGGTCATTTCGTAGAAAAAGAACTAGGGGGACTCATTAGCATATGCCACACCCCCTGACATCACCGGAAGTGTGTCCTCCCCACAGCCGGCGGCGACCTCCAGCGGGCACCAGCAGGGAGCTCCAGGCCCCGCCCTCCCGCACCTCACCCGGGGGGATGGCGTCCCCCCGCGTCCCCCCCCAAATGACCCCTGATCCTGCAGGCTCAGCTCTTTGTTGTTGTTCAGTCGCACAGTCGAGTCCGACTCTTCACGGCCCCATGGACCAGATCACGCCAGGCCTTCCGGTCTTCCGCCGTCCTCTGACGTTTGCTCAACTTCATGTTCGTTGCATCTATGACACTGTCTAACCATCTCATCCTTTGCCGTTCCCATCTTCTTTGACCTTCAATCTTTCCCAGCATCAGGATCTTCTCC
>NW_015167650.1:4809-8598 GCF_001447785.1 Gekko japonicus
CATTACAGGCTGTGGCTGGGTGGCTCAGGCTGAGCCGCTTGAAACTAAACCCAGCGAAGACGGAGGTCCTGTGCCTGAGTCGGCGCAGTGCGGGGTTGGGGATCCCTCTCCCGACCTTCAATGGGACGCCGTTGGTGCCAGCGTCGGAGGTTAGGCATTTGGGAGTGCTCCTGGATCCCTCCCTAACAATGGAGGCCCAGGTGGCAGCCACTGCCAGATCTGCAGTTTACTATCTTAGGCAGGCTCGGCAGTTGGATCCCTTCCTCGACCGCGGTGACCTGGCCACAGTGATCCATGCAACGGTCACCTCAAGGCTAGATTACTGTCACACTCTCTACATGGGGCTGCCTCTGTCGCAGATCCGGAAGCTGCAGCTAGTGCAGAATGCGGCAGCCAGGCTTCTGATGGGCCTCCCCAAGTGGGAGCACACCCAGCCTGGGCTGAAAGCGCTGCACTGGCTGCCAATAGTGTACCGAATCCACTTCAAAGTGCTGGTACTTATCTTTAAAGCCCTACATGGCCAGGGTCCGACGTACCTGAGGGACTGCCTTTCCCCATATATACCCCCAAGAGCACTTCGGTCGGGGACACAACACCGCCTGGTGATTCCAGGCCCCTGGGAGGCAAAGCTTGCTGCAACCAGGGCCAGATCTTTTTCAGTGGTGGCCCCCACCTGGTGGAACGAGCTCCCGGAGGAGATCAGGGCCCTGCGGGACCTTAGGCAGTTCCGCAGGGCCTGCAAGACGGAGCTCTTCCACCAGGTTTTTACATAGGGGCCGCCACTACCGCTACCACCACTATTAGTGGTGGAGATAACAACAGGGTTAGGGACGATCCCAGGAAGATCAGCCACAATCTTGACACTGATACTGCTGGACTGGCTGACCATCGACAGGACAATATTGCCCCCAAGGAAATGAATGATATCATTACGAAATTATTCAGAGGCCATCATGTTTGCATGGAGCACTTTATTCTTGTTTACGTTGTTATTTAATGGTTTTACTGTTTTATCCTGTCGTTATGTATGGGTTTGTGCCCTCTCGTAAGCCGCCCTGAGCCCGCTCACGGGGAGGGCGGGCTGAAAATGTTAACAATAAATAAATAAATAAATTTAATGAAGCATTTCATAGAGCATAATCTCTTAGCAACTAGTATTAGGTACTGGGCCAGCATGGGGTAGTGGTTAAGACTGGCGGACTCTAATCTGGAGAACCGGGTTTGATTCCCCACCTCCTCCTCCACAAGAAGCCCGCTGGGTGACCTTGGACCAGTCACAGCTCTCTCAGAGTTCTCTCCACCCCACCTGCCTCACAAGGGGAAGGGAAGGTGATTCTTAGCTGCTCTGAGACTCCTTAAGGTAGAGAAAAATTAGGTATTAAAAAAAACCCTCTTCTTTTTCTTCTATTACAATTGATATCCAGTTGACAGAGATCAGCTGCCCTGGAGAAAATGGCTGCTTTGGAGGGTGGACTCTCTGGCATTGGACCCTGCTGAGGCCCCTCCCCTCCCCAAACCCCGCCCTCTCCTGGCTCCACCCCCAAAGTCTCCAGGTGTTTCTCAACCCAGAGCTGACGACCCTAGCCACTTACTCCTTATCTCCAACTGAAATTAAGCTTGTATGTATAAATGCAGTTATGCCTGTTTATCTGCCTTGACCTCACACTATGGCTTAATTGAAATTGCAAGGTCTTTGGGACAGAGACCTTAACAGTTGGTCGGTCTGTCTCTCTGAATCTTTCAAAAGCAGTCCTGTGGCTACTAACTCAACGGCAACAATAATGGTGTTCTGCACAGCCTAGAACAGGTGTCCTCAGCCTTGATAAGTCTGTGGACACTTTGAGAAAGAGCAGATTGCCCTACTACAAAGTGGCTGCCACAGGAGGCAGGGCCAAGCACAAAATGGCTGCCAGGGAGGCAACTACAAAAGGCTGGGAGGCCCCAATGCATGCCTCCTATGAAGTGAAGAGTTGCTCTTGCAAAAACATTCCCTGCAGACCCCAAAATCTCCTGGGGTCTTCTCAAGCACCTCCTGCTCAAGGAGGTGGGGGAAAGGTAGACTTGCCAACTCCAGGCTGGAAAATTCTTGGAAATTTGGGGGCAGAGCCTGGTGCGGATGGGGTTTGAGGGGGAGTGGGACCTCAGCAGGGTATAGCCATAGAGACCACCCTCCAAAGTTGCCATTTTCTCCAGGGGAACAGGTCTCTGTCATGAGGAGAGGAGATGTAAACCTGGGAAATGTCCAGGCCCTGCCTGGAGTTTGGCAACCATGAGAAAAGCTGGGATGGGGGCTTTGCTTTGGGGGAGAAATGAGTGGGTGCCAGGAAACATATTGGCACTACAAAAGGGATCACTGAGCTGGAGGATATTTTGGTTATTGTTATTATTGTTGTTATAAACTATAAAATAGTATCTGAATAACCTTGTATGATTAATACCATAGTAATCATCATTATGGAGCTGCGGTGGCTCACATGGTTAAGACGCTGAACTGCAGGCTGTGGAAGGTCAATAGTTCAGCAGTTTGAGACCCGAGTGTGCCGCATGACGGAGTGAGCTCCCGTCTCTCGTTCCAGCTCCTGCCAACCTAGCAGTTTGAAAGCAAGAAATTGCAAGTAGATAGATAGGTACCGCTTTGGTGGGAAGGTAACAGCATTCCATGTGCCTCGGTGTTTAGTCCGGCATGGCCACATGACCATGGAAATGTCTTCAGACAGCGCTGGCTCTTCGGCTTTGAAACGGAGATGAGCACCGCAACCCTAGAGTCGGACTCGACTGGCTTTCGAGCAAGGGAACCTTTACCTTTACTTTAATCATCATTATAAGAATTGTCTTTTCTGCATCAGCTCTGGCACTCTGAAATCCATAAGGATGATCATGTATTTCCCCCCCCCCGCCCTCCAAAAAGGAAATAAAAGCAAGCAAACAATAACTATCGTCATTTTATTCTGAAACGTTTCAGTGTGAACTCTAGCTAAGAACATAAGAGAAGCCATGCTGGATCAGGCCAATGGCCCATCTCTGTGTCACACAGTGGGCCAAACCCAACTGCTAGTCACAGTTGATCATACAATCTCCCTTTCACCAGTACGGTCAAGTGTTTAAGCTCCAGTTTTAATTTCTGCTGAAAGAAACCAATCAACATTGAGTAGTTGTACTCGTGTAAAGCTGAACTGTAACAAAGATGTGGGATCTAAGGCTGATCTGCAGCTAAACTGTGACCAAAATTGCTCTTATAGCAGCTTCATTGATTTATAGACCTTATTCAGTTTGGCAACAGCAGCAGCAAATCGCAAATAACAGGCTGACATTTCATTGCGCTGGGATGTTAAGGAGAAGGTTTTTCTGTTTCTAGAAAACAACAACTATCTTATGTGGGTGACCGGATGAAAATAGTTGTAGAATCTGAAGCTCAAGTTCTTGATGATTCCTCCTGCTTCAGAACCATGTTCCCCCACTGGTTTTTGAATGTCAGACTTCTAATGCCCATTTATTCTTTGTTACAGGGACTGGCCTGCTTGTCCAGTGTAGAGGGTGGAAGGCAATGCTCCCTCTAAGCTGTGGAGCCTTGTGAGCAAACATTCTACTTTGTGAGCTCCTGGCATTAAAGTTGTGAGTGAGTGATTTGCCTGCTGCATAAATCAGTTTGCTCTGGAGCCCTCCTTCCTGAGCTGAGACAAAACTGCATGGGCCGGAGGTGGAAAAACTGTGAGCCAGCTCACGCTAACTCAGCTTAGAGGGAACACTGGTGGAAGGGCATCGCTGACACGTGATGGCATCAATCACATT